>NW_026716693.1:0-29967 GCF_029784015.1 Lycium ferocissimum
GCGTTTAAACCCTTAATATCTTTAACAATGGCCATTAGTCATACACATTATGCTCTATATCTAGGGTTTCTCAATTTGCTTCAATCTACCCATAATCATGGTCATAATGCTCAACTTCATCCATTCATCTAAAGTGTGTCTAGTTCATGTTCTTAACACCATTTATAACACATTTATATCACAACCCAACAACATTCATGATTCAATTCCAACTATGCCTAAAAACATTAAACTATTCATCATTCACAACCCAATTTGCTATTCTCTTATAATGACCAAGTATTTCAACTCCCAAATACCTTAAACAACATATAAATATCATGAATCTTACCTTAGATGCTTTGAATAAGCCTTGGTTGCTAATATATCTTTGAGCAAACCCTAGTTTTCCTCCATTTGGATTTCTTGGCTTGGGTGATCTTTGATGATTTCCTTTACTCTTGCTCCACTTATTTAGTGTTGTTGATCCTCAAACATCCTTGAAAACTTGTATAATAAAGGTAGAGAGATTCTAGAGAGAAGTAGTGAAATGATGAAAATGAAATAAACAAGTCTTAGTCCTTATATTTAATGACTTGAAAAGGCTGGGGGAAATGTTGGTCGTCCGTGGAGGTTTACGGTCCGTATTCCACTTTACGGACCGTCCTCGGTCGTCTTTAAGCTTTTTGCCGAAACAGAACTCCTTGGCAACATGCATGGTGATTTACGACCATGGTTCTGGTGTGAATCACTTCACGTCCGTCCACACTGTGTCGTATTTAACCATTTCTTGGGCGTAAAGTTGAAGTTTTTCATGGCGATTTACGACCTCCCGGTTTACGGACCGTATACCGGGCCACGGTCCGTATTTGCACTATACGACCAGCTGCGTATTTCAAACCTCGCAACTTTTCATTTTTCCAAGACTTTTCGTTCTAATCGTCCTCATCCATTTTCATGCATTACTAGCTCATTTACTTACATTGCCCATGAAACATTATACACTCTTTTTCCTCGCACTCATCACTAGTTCGTCCGCTTGCGTACCAATCCGGAAATTTTCCGAGTGTGTAACACATGTGCATGGTCATGTGTGCACATATATATATATATATATATATATATATATATATATATATACGGATGACCAAGCAAAGCAAGCTTTCATCATTTTCCACTTGAGAAAGTTCAAGAAAAATTTGAGAGAGAACAAGAGGAGAAGTTCGGCCACCATGGCTGAACTTGGTGCTCCAAGAAAAGGTCAAGGAAAAAATATTTTCTTCAAGATTTCCCACTAATTGAGAGGTCCTCTACACCATGGAGTAATTGTTGAAGCAAGAAAAACATTCCTTCTTACAAAGACAAGCTAGCCGAGTGAAGAACAAGAGTGAGAGGTAAGGTTCAATCTCATTTTTCATGTGTTGTGGATGATTTGTACATGTTGTGTAATGTATAAATGAAAGAAGTTCATGATAACATGGTGTTGTGTGTGTGGCCGTGTGTAATGTGTTGAGGCCGTGTGTGTGTGAGGTTGTGTAGAAGTGAAGAATTAATTGTATTTAGCATGTTTGTGTGTTTTTGTAATGTGTAGAAAATGAATGAAACTCATGGAATGATGTATGTTGAGGAGTGGCCGTGACTAGGGGCTGTTTGGTATGCAAGAAATGAATTAATGCGATCTAGTATTTTCGTCGTCGTCGTTATGGATTCCATAGCGTAAAATGAAGGTTAATGATCCAAGTTGAAGTTAAAAGCCGTGTGGGCTGATTTGAAGGTTAATGTGATCTTAATGTAGTTTCTTGAATCTATGGAAATAATGTTGTCAATGTGTGAGTTGTTAGTGTAGTTGATGAATTTGGAAGAAAGAATTGTGTTGGCCATGTTCTTGTTGAATTGGAACATTTCGGGTAAGGTTGTGTTTTGGATTGGCTTGTTTGATCATTGAGCGGATTGTTTGAAATGTTTTTGAATCTTAATTGAATGATCTTGGATTGGCATTTGACCTTGTAAGCGTTGATAGTAACTTGAAAGTATGTAGTTAAAGAGAATGAAATGGAATGTCGTCGAATTATATGAAAGGAGTTATTGATGTTAGAATGCGTTTGGAATTGATTATCGATGTTGTTATTATGTTTGTTGGTATTGTTGGTAATGATTTGGCCGAGTTAAATTCTCGGGATGTCGAATTTCGGTGGGAAATGCTGCCCAAATTTTTGTAGAAAAAGCAATGGTTTGGAATTGGATTCTTTAGCGCTTATGACTAATGTTCGATGCTTAATGACATTTTTGTAGATCTTGAAGCCGAGACTTAAGTTTGGACTAGCATAGAAGCAAATGAGGTATGTAAAGCTCACCTTTCTTTTGGCATGTCTTAGTGTAAGTAAGCTATGACACGAGTGTCGAGGTAATTCTATTCTCGCGATCCGAGCATGCTTATGATTCTTATTTGTTTCTTGATGTTCATATCCTTAATGTAATCGAATTATGATCTTTACGTTTTGTATGACTAAGTGTCGAAAATTGCATGAAAGTTCGTTTTCAAAAGAGTTTTATTCTTAAATGATTCGAAACTACGAACGTCCGTAACTTTCACGGAAAGGCTCGGATCGCTTCGAGATGCTCGTAGGAAGTTCCATAATGACTAATGCCCGTAACGTTCCGAGGCAGGCTCGGATTGATTTGACATATGACTATGATCTTTATGATACTCTATTACGCTTATGATATATGATATGTTTCCGAGTAATGTCCGAAAGCTTTTTTTTTATATAACTATTGTCCGAATTTTCGAATGACGGTTCATTATGATTACTCCATTGAGTCTCTGGAAATGATTTATGTGCATATGATTTCCCACTACTCTGCTCGTGCAAGCTCAATGCATCTTTCACCGAGTCCCGGGCCGGGTACGTTTTCGTGCACATTCCTCTGCATTGTTCACCGAGTCCCTCACTGTAGGCCGGGTATATATGTATATATGTATATGATATGATGATGTGATGATGGGGATGGAGACGGGATGGCACACCGAGTCCCTTGCTAGCGGGGCGGGACACGCCCTCACCGAGTCCCTCACTGAGGGCCGGGCACGGTATATATATGTATATGTATACATGCATGATGATGATATAATTTTATGATATGATTTTATTCACCGAGTCCCTCACTAGAGGGCCGAGTACGGTATATGTTTATGAATATGTATTTAATAATACAATGATACGATATGTACGTGCAAGGTATATGTTTTCAAAAGCAAGTCTATGATTTTCTGATGATTATGTTATTCCTGTAACCCTCAGTCCGGTTATGAATACTGTTTAATGTGTTTCATGCTTTACATACTCAGTACATATTCCGTACTGACCCCCTTTCTTCGGGGGCTGCGTTTCATGCCGCGCAGGTACACCCAGGTGAGCAGAAGACATTAGTAGAAGATGTTCCAGCTGGACTGTCGAGCTCCATTCTTCCAGAGTGCCGCGGAGTCGGAATAATTGTGCCATGGTATCTGAGTCATGTTAGAGACTTTGTAGACAAAGTGTGTATAGTACGTGTCGGTTTTGTAAGCGGCTATGTAAGCCGATGTGTCAATATGTATCATATTATAAATTTCATATGATTTTAGATTTTATTTGATTTGAAAATGATGGAAAGCATGTTGTATTCCGAAAAAGTTTCATTACTTATTTATGTTATGGTTTGAGAGCCCAGTCTGATTGTGAGTACCGTGTGAGTCAGCGGGTTCGCTCGGCCCTAGGTAAGGGTCGGGTGCCCATCACACCCTATCGGATTAAGGGTGTGACAATTAGCGTATGAAGTAAAATTGTGCCATATGTAAAACAACTTTATTGTTCCCTAAAATAAAATCACAATGCTCTTTATTAATAATATCTTCCCAAGTGGGATTACAAGGTTTTAACAGTAAATGAATGCAGATATGTCCGTCTGCAAAACAAAACACTGTTAGCTCCCAGCCCCTAGGAACAATAATTTATTTCACATAAGGCATAACAATGCTTCCAAATAGCAAGTAGTGGGATGTAGTGCCTTCGGGTTTTTACACCGTCTGAACACAGTAAGGTGTCTATCCTGTCTGATTCAGGTAGGTCTAAGATACCCAAATCGGTCTATGGTCAGTATGCGCTATACCAGTAGGATTTGGTTTTGCTCTACACTAATTATTCTAGAGTGTTTTTTTCAAGCAAATGACACAGGTTACCCAAGCGGACAAGCATGGGGTGGGTTCCCTGAGGTTGTGGGACGACCGCGTGCCCACTCGACCTTTAGAGACCGTCGAAGAAAAATAGCAAAAGGGTTTTTTAGTGAAGGTATGACCGTGACCGTAACTCATCCCGCGTCGTCACCGTTGGAAAAAGCGTAAAATAAATGCCAAGAGTGGCGGAGTATGCATGCATGAATGACAGTTATTTTGCGGGATTTTAAACACAAAAGCAGTTTATATCACTTAAACAATTTATATCACACAAAACAAATAAATTATTGGAACCCTTATGGTTAGAACCTTAAATTTTACCCAGCGGAGTCTCCATCTGTAGCGGTTCTATTTTTTCGTATTCGGATCTGCACTTGCCTCATTTAAAAAGGAAAGTATTCTGAAAAAGTACAGCTGTCAATCGTACCGGGAAAAAGGAAAAAATATACTTCTATGTGGATGGTGCTCTAAATGGACATCGTTTTAGAGTTGCCACCTAACTTATAGGTAAGTTAGGAAAACCAGTTCGAAAGGGTTCTTTTAAAACGGTTAAATTTTAAAAGAAACCAATCTATACCAAAGTATGGGTAAGGGTTCTGGTGATCCCTCGGGGAAGGTGTTAGGCACCCCGGTATTAAGGATCCGTAAAATACGGTTGACCTACCGTTTCTAATAGTATGCCTTGTAAATATAAATTGTTTTTGATAAAAATTGCTTTTGTCTTATATTTCCGCAAATAAATGTTAGTCATTTATGCAAAATATACAACATTTTCAAGAAAGAAAAGTGGTAGAGTTTTGCAAAAAATTGAGCGTTTTGGATTTCGGACTAGAGCACCTAGGTTAAAACCTGAAGGTGTTAACCTAAGTAGAACACCATATAAGCCCACCCCGATTTAAAAAAAGGTTTTTAGTTTAAGTTTTATAAAAAAATATCATTTTTTGGCATACTATTATTATCCATATTTTATATTTTTAGATTTCTATCCTTTTAGTCCAAGTTAATCCAAAATATTGTCTAAGTCCATTTTGTCCAAATTCTCCATAGGTACGGTCCCAATTTGTAACAAGTCATTTTTGTCCAAAATCACGATTTGCATTTAAAGAAATGTCCATTTTTATTCTCAAAAACGTTTTGCATGCTAATACTTGTCAAAATTTGTTTTCACAATTTTTTTTTTTTAAAAATGGTTTCTGGCAACTCTAACTATGTGAAAATTTTTTAAAGGTTCCAAAAAACATATAGTAACAAATAAACAATGTAAAGTAGGGAGTTGGGCCTACCAAGCCCAACAGAAAAATAAAATAATGCAATTGACTTATCATTTTTTTGCGCGGAGTGCCCTTCTTTTGGGCTGGTCTTTATATTTTGCCCCTCATTTATGCCTTCTTTAATTTTTGCCCCTGCCGCCTGTTTAATGAAAGTTTTTTGACGAAATTACCCTTACCCCATTAAAACCCTTTCTATTTCGTCATTTGCCCTTTTCTTTTCTTTTTTTGCTTCTTCGTTCCTCCTTTGTTTTGTGTGTCTTATACGTTCCAAAATTTAGGTACGAATTTGGATCTTTTGCTCGTTTCAATATTTGTTTTTATGTTAAATTGTTGTTTGTTGAATTGATATCTTTGTCTTCGTCGTTTTTTATATTTAAGTGATCCTTTTTGATTTAAAATTATAGTGTTTTGTTAAAGTGTCGTATGATTTTTTGAACTTTAGTTTTCGTTGCCCATGTATATATTTTGGTTTTTTGAATGTCGTATTATGAATGTCGTAATATGTTTTAGTTGATTTTGATATGCGTTTTGGTTTTCTCTTCGTTGAATCTTTGAAGTTTTTGTGAACAGCAATTTGTTTTATGTTATTCTGTTGTTTTTGTTTAATAATGCGGTTTTTGTGAAGAATGTGTTTGTGCGAGGCGGCATATGCTGTTCGGCAGAATTTTTGTTTTTTGAAACTACATTTATGCCTATTCGGCATAATTTCGTGATTTAAGTTACTTTGTATGTGTTATGATTTTTTGGTTTTTATGATAGTTTATATGTTTTCCGATTATAAGCTTTAGTTTAAGATTTTTGGTGTTTTTTTTGTTTAGTAACTTTGTGTTTTCATGAAGACTGTGTTTGTACGAGGCAACATATCGGGTCCAGCAAGAGTTATTGGTTTTTGAAAGCGAAGTTATGCGGTTACGGCATAAAGTTATGCTCGTTCGGCATAACTTCATGAATTAAGTTAATTTATGTGTGTCTTTATTTTTTGGTGTTTTCTTGTTAATAATTTTTGTTTTTATGCAATCTTATGTGTTTTGGTTCTTTCTTCTATTATGCGGGTATTTGTGAGTATGACATGAAAAAGAGAGCAAGATGCGTGAAGAAAGCAAAAAAATAGATTGTTTTAGTTGAGCAAGATCTGTGAAGAAAGGAAAAAAATAGTTTGTCTTAGTTATTTTTGCACTATGTAATTTTGTTTTTTTTTGGTGCGCCCTTGTGTTTTTGTAAATGTTATAAGATTGTACAGTTTGTTTTGTGTTATAAATTTCAACTTTAACCACCTTTGTAATTTGATGGTGTTCATTTTTAATCTCAACTTCTGTTCATAAAAGTTGCTATTTTGTTGAAAATCCAAGTTATACCGTTTCCATCACAACTTCATGGTTGTTATATAATAGAAGTTTGCGGGGTTGGCATAGTTTCTCATTATGTAAATAGAAGTTCCGCCCATTAAAAGAATTTAAGTTAAGAAAACTTGCCATAACCAACAACAAAGACAAACCATTTGAAGTTATTTGACCAGCCAAAATGCATTTATTGGGGATTATTTGTGACGGAAAATTTGTTTTTTTGTTGAAAACCAAATTTATGGTGGTTATTTAATAGGAGTTTGCGGGGTCGGCATAGTTCCTCATTTTATGAACGAAGTTCCACCCATACGGAGAAATCGGCAACAAAGATAAAACGTTTTTAACTTTTCGAACGATCGAACGCATTTTATTGGGATTAGTTGAGACGCCATAATGGTTGTTTTAGTATGAATGAATTTTTGCTATGAATGAATGAAATATTTTACTTAGTGTTAATTGTATTGTCTTGAATGTTTTATTCAATTTTCCAAAGCATTTTAAAATGTTATATAAGCAACAAAGCCCATAAGTATGCCGCTAACGGCATACTTATTTATTTTAAGCGAAAGACTGCCGGGTCGGCATAAATGTGAAACATGAAAACAACAGAGAGAATAATATTGTTATGTCCCAAGGCATACATCTATTAAACTTACCGGGATGTAGTATTTGAGATACCAATTTTGTTTCCGCAAAAAGCTCGTTATACACCTTACAGGAGGCATAAATTATAAAGCTGGATAATTAAATTTGATGATTTTTTTTTCTTTTTCCTCAATGTTTTATGGTAGAGAATTGTAGATTTCATGTAGGGACATTTATCTCTTTCTCTTATATAGTTTTTTATTATCAACAACAAGAAGATAACAACTTAGTAAAAGAAAATAATAAAAGAAAGAATGGACAGAAGAATAAATGTGTGATTGATGCTTGAAGTCTCAGTCTTAGTACTACCAAAGTTTTGCCATTTCTTTCAGGCAGAGTGCGCATTATGCGTCAAATCATAAGATCAATTCATATAAACCATGTATAAGAGTGTGATGTTAGGATGACAATTTCCTCTTCTGTATCGTCTTGAATATGGATTGAGAGAAATTTGGTCGTGGTTACAGGTTGCCCTAGTGTGTCCAAAGAACTTGCATCTACCACATCTGTATGTGTACTTTGTCGATTCTCTTCTTGGGCGATATCTTTTTGTTTGTTTTCTTCCAGGTCTTATTTTAACATCAGGCGGCATTATTTTAATATCCATAATGTTTTGTGGAATAATCCATGAGTCTTGATTTCCAACTGATAGTATTTCACCTTTGTATGTCTCTTGGCAGGCTTGTTTCTTGAACCAGTCCGCACAGTATGTAGATTTTGGCAAACTTCTTTTGTCTATAACTGCCATGGCATGTGTGCACGGTAACTCGTCAGTTTGGAACTCCAAGCACTCACAAGTCATATTCTTCAGGTCTCATTGTATTGATATCCTTCATCTTTCACAACAAATTTGACGGGAGTTATGTTTTCTACTCGTGGAAATTGACAATATAAATGAGTGATATTTTTCGGGCAATTTTCAGATTATGTGAGAGTTATGCCCTTTCGGCATACTTCTGTACGGTGAAAATAAGAGTACCCTTCTTCCGAACTATTTATAAAATAGGGTCACAGTTGTTCCTTTGTCCAGCATAACTTTTGTGTTTGTTTGATTTTAAACTATACATTGCTCATAAAACTAAGATTTGAAGTGTATGTTGGTAAAATCTACTTACTTTCATTGTGAGTATAAAAACAGTGTCATAATTATGCCCTTACCGGCATAATTCCATGCTAGTTAAAATAAGAATCTGCCCCTTCCGGCAGAACGAAGTATAAAAATGGGGTCATAGTTCTTCCTTTATCCGAAGATAACTTTTGTGTTTTGTTAAAATTAAACTATGCATTGCTCACCAAACTAATATTGAAGTGTATGTTGGGAAAATGTACTTACTTTCATTGTGAAGCCTCTACTTATCTTTTCAAGCGAGAATCTTTTCGGCCCAACATGTCGAGTCATGGGACGGTCTGTTGCATCAATTTTCTCTGGTAAAACCAATTTTGCGGCTTGTTCGGATGTAATCAATACATGCCATTATCGGCAACTCCCTTGCTTTCCTCAATACAGAATTCATTGTCTCGACATTGTTCGTTGTGAGCATGTTGTAACGCCTTGTTGGTGTGGAATGAACGTGCCCATCTTTTACGGTGGTTCTTCTTCTATGTATTCTGCAGCTTTTGGGTCGATTTGTTGTATCCGTGACATATAGGTACGAAACTCTTGCTGTTTGTAGGTAGTTCTTTGCATTGTAGAACGTGATAGGATCGCTTCGGATGGGAAATATTTTTGCAAGTTCTTCTCCATGTGGTAGATGCATATTCCATCTTTGGTATCTGGATACGGTTCTTTGATTGCGGTTGCAATTGATGCGTGGCGATCGGAAAGAATTGATAGGTCTTTGCGCGTGCCAAACACCTTTTTCACGTGTACGAAGAACCACCGTAGGATTCATTATTCTCGAGTACGCAATACCAAATGCTAGAGGAAATATGTTGTTGTTTCCATCTTTTGCTACGGCTATCATGAGCACACCGCGGTATTTTGATTTCAAGAAGGTTGCATCCACCATTATTGCGGTGCCAGTGTTTCCAACCCTCAATTGATGCTCTATAAGCGAAAAAAAGCATACTTAAACTTATTGTCGGCGTCCATTTGATGTTAGCAATCGTCCCGGATTTCTTAATTTCATCGTGAAGATATTGCGGTAGAAGTGTGTAGTTATTTTACGGCGTTCCTCTTATGACATTATAAGCGTGTTGGAGGGAACACCATGCTTTGTGGTAACCAATGTGCAAGCCATATACGCTTCTCATTTCTTCAATGACAAATTTGGGTGTTATCTCTTGTAGTGTATGGCGTACTAGGTACGTAATGTATTCGCTATGACTTTTGAAGTTGCATTCCTCGTATCGAGGTGATGAAATTTATTGAACAACTATGTCTCTTTTCAAAGTTAACTACTTTGAAAAGTTCGATCCTACGAACCTTGAGCGTGGAAACGCCAAATGCGGAGTTGGTTCAACACGTCGATGTAATACCGTTGCGTGCATGACTTTTCTACCTTGTCTGTTGATGACGAGTAATTGCAATGTTATTCATGCACTTTTTCACGGTATCTTTGTCTTTGAATAAAATGCCAACTTCTATTTGATCAATCGATGCACTAGGTGTCAAAATTTGTGTATCATTTTGTATCCTCTTCCTCTTGAGTGTCTTTCTTTTGTTGCATGTTGTGTGTTTGCCTTCTTGGTTTCGTCATGCTCGGAGTAAGTGATACAACATTCATTGAAGTTGGATCTTTGAGAAAGGTCATTGTTTACAACTTGCTCAATGTTTGGCGATTGCCATTGTAGGCTGTTGAGGTGTACGGTTAGGAGTTACTATCTCGCTCTGCTCATGCGGAATCCCAAGGTTATGTCGATAGGTTTGTGTTGTTCATCATCCAAGCCAATTTCGGACATGTCTTCTTCATAAGCAATGCAAAGTTGTTTGTCGATTTCCTCTATGGTTTGTCCTTGTCATTAGGATAGAGTCATTATGATGTTCTTGTAATGGGTTGTTCTCCGTAATTTGAATTGAACTCTAATATGAAACGGGAATTTCGAAGTTGTCATTGTTGTTGGCGGTACAAGCAAGTGTGAAGATCAATGTCGTTTGTTACACGCATCCCTTTGGATGTTTTCTCATTTGGTGTCAAACCATATGTTGGTCTCTTTTTCTTGAGTATCTTGTGTATGCCACGCAAATATCTGTTGAGTGAATTGTTGAAAATTTACACCATCATTGACAAGTATTAGCTTGGTTTCATGATTAACATAATTGTAGGTGGCGTCCCATTTGTCGTTGAAGGCTACGTAGATGCATCTTGGTGTCATTTTTTTGTTAAACTTCCTGCATAAAGAAAGATTCACTTGAGAAAAAACCAAAATGAAATGTATTTAAGTTGTTAGTTTTGAAAATTTAAGTTCGCCCTTCCCGATGAGACTTTGCATGTAAAGTCATGATGTATGCCGGACACGGCATACTACTACCATTTTGTAAACGAAGTTCGCCGCTACCGCATTCTTCAAAAACGGCGAATGCTTGTTTTTACGCTGTGATTATTCAATGAGATTGCTTGATTATTTTCATGGGTGAAAAACCTCCTCTGTCTTTATCCAATTTAAATCAAATCCATCCAACAGTTGCGTTGGTTTATACTTCTATATAAACCAACACAACTTTTGGAAGAAGGAAAAAAAAAACACTTTACTTCTGAAAATCAGATATAATCACATACAAAATGAACCAAAATCAACATATTGTACATGTTAATGGTGGCCACGGGCAAGCACATGAACATGCCCATCTTCATAACCAAATTCATCCTAATATTGCAAATTTGCAAATTACTCATGAAATTCGATATCAAAAGAGACATAGATTTTACGAGGGCTCTTTATGGTGCTCTAAGCGAGAGAAAATGATGATGCGAAGAGAATTACGATTTGTAAGGCAGAGGTTATTCCAGCACACTGGCCAAATTGACGATGGGGCAATTTGGAATGGGTACACATGAAATTAGAACTGATGTACTTATGAAGTTAGGATTTTATGTTTTGTGGACATATATATATTTAAATGTATGTGTAATGAAGTGTAAGTATCCGTAGGTTTGTAGAATTTTACTTTAATGGCTTCTAAATAGAAGTATTGCCTTCTCCGGCATACTTGTTCAGAAGTTTGTTCACAACATTGCCGATAACGGCATACTATACTCTTTTGTAAATTTAACTTTTGCCTCCTCCGGCATGAGCACTTTTTGTTTCTTGATGATAATGCACTAATTCGTTTTTGGTTTAAAAAAATAAAAAAAATGAAAACCTCCTCTACCTTCATCCAATTTAAATCAAATGCCCGCAACGGTTATTGCAATTAGAGGATTGACGCAACTGGACTAATTTATACTTCTATATAAACCAGAACTTTTGCCTTCTCCGGCATACTTGTTATGAAATTGGTTCACAACATTGCCGATAACGGCATACTATTCTCTTTTGTAAATTGAACTTTTGCCTCCTCCGGCATGAGCACTTTTTGTTTTGATGATGATAATGCAATAACTGTTTTTGGTTTAAAAAAATAAAAAAATTGAAAACCTCCTCTACCTTCATCCAATTTAAATCAAATGCGCAAGCAGCTTGTTGCAATTAGAGGATTGATGCAATTTGGACTAATTTATACTTCTATATAAACCAGAAATTTTGCCTTCTCCGGCATACTTGTTATGAAATTGGTTCATAACATTGCCGATAACGGCATACTATTCTCTTTTGTAAATTGAACTTTTGCCTCCTCCGGCATGAGCACTTTTTGTTTCTTGATGATAATGCAATAACTGTTTTTGGTTTAAAAAAATAAAAAAATTGAAAACCTCCTCTACCTTCATCCAATTTAAATCAAATGCACTGCAAAGCAGTTATTGCAATTAGAGGATTGATGCAATGGACTAATTTATACTTCTATATAAACCAGAAATTTTGCCTTCTCCGGCATACTTGTTATGAAATTGGTTCATAACATTGCCGATAACGGCATACTATACTCTTTTGTAAATTGAACTTTTGCCTCCTCCGGCATGAGCACTTTTTGTTTTGCTGATGATAATGCAATAACTGTTTTTGGTTTAAAAAAATTGAAAACCTCCTCTACCTTCATCCAATTTAAATCAAATGCCTGCAACAGTTATTGCAATTAGAGGATTGACGCAACTGGACTAATTTATACTTCTATATAAACCAGAAATTTTGCCTTCTCCGGCATACTTGTTATGAAATTGGTTCGGAAAGTTGCCGGTAACGGCATACTGTACGCTTTTGTAAATTGACCTTTTGCCTCCTGTACACAGTTTGCCTTAATTCAAGTTTAAATCGATAAGCATTGCCTGATTTAAATTGAATTTATTATTATTACAATTTCAAGTAAATAAGCATTGTATACTAATTTAATTAAGGTATAAAGTAATTAAAATCGAACAAAGCAACAAATCCAATCAATTCTATTTTTGTTGATTAATTTTATCATGCGCAATTTTCAATCGAAATTTGTATGTCATCTCGTTTCTTAATAATCAGGTCGTAGAAGATGATTTTTTTCAAATATTAACAATCTAAACTCAATAAAATCGTTAAATTGAGTTGAATTAAGATTTGTACCTTTTACTGATGTTGTAGCGACAAAATCAATTGAGAAATACGGCTTGGAACAACGATTTGAATAATGTGAAAAATTGGGAACGAAGTTGGCACAGGTTAACGATATGAAAGAAGCAAGGATTTGAGAATAACGATATTTGTTTTTATATGTAACGGTCGGGGTAATAATGTCTTTTTACTATGTTGCTTTTGCTCGGAAGGGCAATAATTAAAGACCACCATTTTGAGGGGCAAAATCTAAAGACCAGCCCAAAAGAGGGGCATTCGCGCCAATTGCCCTTGACTTATTCCGCTCTAATATTTTTGCTCCAATGCTAGGCTCGTCCATGGTTGAGGTCGACTTGATCTAATGTAGTTGGTGGGCCTCGATAGATCCACCAACTAATTGGGGAGGTCACAAAAGATAGGTGTACAAAACATTAGTAAATAGCCGAGGTCAATTATTTAATTTACAAAGCCAGAAAATGAATTACAATGCTTTCAAGCCCATAGTTATCATACTCATAAATAAAAGGACAGTTTATGCAAAAATGCCCAGCAGTGGCAAATTACTAAAATTATAGTGGCCCAGGATCAATTATATTCAAGAGATTAACTCCTCATTCTTTTTAAAATCTTTTGACAGCAATCTAGGTGTTAAGAAAGACATCCAAGAAAAACAAACAAGTTTTATTGATAAAAAAGTTCCTCATAATCAAATTAAGGCAAACAGTTCAAGTGAAAATAGAATGTGCAAGCTACAAATCTTAACAAGACTCAAAAACAGGCAACTTTATTTTTCCGAAACTCACTCAAAGCTTCAAAGCAAGACTCCATCATTCATTTTGAAAGAAAACTTTTACTAATCAAGTTTTAGAACCAAAGACTATCATATTTTTCTAAAGAAAATTATTTGAACCGCTAAGTGCACTTTAAAACAATCAATATTCAATCAGATGATAAAAGAAGGTCAACTTCTCAACACTCAAGATTAAAACAAGCTAGGGAAAGCACATTTTGAGACTTAGAGATATATTAACTCAACAAACAAACAACCTCTATCCTATAATCTACTCAACCGATTTCTTAATTATCAAAATAGCCAAATAGGATCAAAAAATGCATAAAATTGCCTTGGACTAGTGACAGATTCACAAAAACTAATTGTATCCTATCAAAAACCGACAAGAATGACTAAACCATACTTAAATCTATCAGTGTCAATAAAACAACGTCAAAGCTCAAACATAAACTATTCTTTTTCTCATTTTTATCAAACTTAGCTAACCCAAGATCACTTAACATCATCTAATCAAGCTTTTAATTCATTTTACAGTTTCAAATGACATCAAACTCACATAATATCCACTCAATCATCAAAACAGGACTAAGTTAGCAAATAATTATTTTTAACTAACACAAGCATCATAATAAATATATAATCATAACTAGAATGAAATAAAAGGTAGACTAAGAGGTTACCTTTTAATGGGGCAACCTAAAGATCAAAAGGAAGGATTGAATCCACTAAATTCAAGCACCAACACTTCACAAATCTTTGGAAACCCCTTTGTCTTTATATATATATATATATATATATATATTGCATTTATATTTTTTGTAGTGTATTTTGAGTAAGAGTGTGTATAAGTTTTTGAATATATAAATCAAACCTTAGTTTTTTTTTTTTTTTTTTTTTTTTTTGCTAGTTTTCGAACTCCCTCCTTTTTTTTCTCTCCTCTTTCTTCCTTTTTTCTTAATGTCAATAGCCATTCTATTTATAGGCAAGCAAATTTAGAACCCTGGGGAAAAAATAGGCCATTTGGCCATGGCTTTCTCCCCCAAAACCCTTAATTTTCAAAAGACCTTATCCATAATTTCAAAAATCAAATAAGACAAAGATTCAACTAACAAATTTGTGCCTAATTAGAATAAGACAAAAGAATTTCAATAAATTCGTACTAGGATAGTACAAATGACCGTACCTTTTCCCCCCAAAACCCTTAATTTTCAAAAGACCTTATCCATAATTTCGAAAATCAAATAAGACAAAAAATCCAACTAACAAATTTGTACCCTAATTAGAATAAGACAAAATAATTTTAACAAATTCGTACTAGGATAGTACACATGGCAGCAATAATCAAGTAAATAGTACCAACAAAGGTACAAATGAATCAAATTGTACCATACAAGATCGAAAATGACTCTCCTTTTGTATAATAAAACATATGTCATAAATATGTATTGGTTTAAAATACTAATAGATAATAACTATTTGGACCAATAAAAAACATAATTTGTAGAATTAAAATGTGAGCTTTAAAACGAGCCCAATATTGACTTAGTTTCGAGCAATATTTCAAATATGTAAAAATGCGGTTAAAATGAGCCATAAATTCACACGTCGTTTTTAATTAACAATTTTTTTGGACTAGACGGAGCGGGATTAAAGTAAATAACTCATATTTCTTGTAATTGTCAGTTTTGTTTTCCAGGAAATAATCATTAAACGTCATTTTGCAATTTTCTCAGGATTTTTAAAATTTTAATTTTTAAAGGGTGTATCCTGATTCCGTCTTTGGCTCGGGAAATTTGAAAATTAAAATACGTATCTTATGAGGTGAAAATTAGGTGTCAACATACACCATTGTATATAGCACCAGGAGCTCGTCGCTCTTTGATTGCTTGATGATAGTGTTGGCATAGCTGTAGTATTTGGTTGAGCTATTGTTGTGTTGATATTAGCTCATTTAAACAGGTTGAGTGTATATTGGAAGGCTTGACTCATCGTAGTCACTCAGAGATTGAATCAAGGTACATGAGGCTATTCCTTGACTCGCCACTACGGCACAACATGTGTTATTTGTTTCTTACCTGAACCATGAATGTCTAGAGATAACGAATGTATTAATTACATATTGTAAGTTTGCGAGTCTCTTAAGAAATGTTATATGTCCATACTAAGTTGTACTCGAGCGTGTTACTCCTCGAAGTCAAGTTACGAGTTGTTTCAATGAAAATAGAGATTTCCCTTAGGTAGAACTATATTAGTCAGTTTATAGAGTACGATTCCAAATAGAATTCTAGAGGTTCTCCATTTATGTGTTTGATAGTATCATATACTTCCTATTTGATGTTGCTTCGATGACAAGAGTTTCACATGTCTACTAGTAGTCTCTTGTTCTTTTTAGTAGGTATGAACGGGCAACAGTGGCAGCCCCAAAAGAGTCTCCATAGCATGACGATTGTTAGTTGATAACAATGTGAGAACCTTACTTCTTAATTGTTACACCTCGAAAAAATTTCATGTCATTGCCTAGAGAATAGGCTAACGCAGGGTAAGGAGTACACGACGTTTCTATAAGTAAGAAAGGTTATTTAACAATTTCAATTAAGATTCCAAAGACGTTGGAGGTAAGAGAAGAAAGTTCGTTAAAGAATGTTGAGCACAAGTTGTATTTTGAAGAAGGATGTGTAAAGTATCGAGTTAATGTTGACTTGATGATGTCTTAAAGAAGAGTTATAACGCTCCTTAGATTGGTAATGAAGTGTTAAACAAGTGTCAAGAAGGTTCCATAAGGATTGGAGATCAAATGAACTACAGAAACAATTTATGAGAAATGGTGTTATATGACCACTTATACGGTCCATATAACATTATACGATCCGTATAAGGGTTCGTATAACACCCAAAAGGAAGATGTTTTCCCTAATGGTGAACCACGGACACTTATACGGATCGTACAATGTTATACAGACCGTATAAGTGGTCCGTATAATACCCGACGGGCTGAATAAGTTGCAAGTATAAATACATGTTCCCACTCTTATTTTCTCATTCTTTCCACTTCTCCATCTCTCTCAAGACTTCTAGAGAAGGCATGAGGCTTATGACATAATTTTCCCTTATTCTCCATGACCTTCTTACAGTCCAGAAATTATGAGTCTATGTTCATGAAGAGCCTCATATGAGGTAAAGATAAGAGATACGTTATGAGTATGATAATGATGATGATGAGCTTAAGTCTAAAGATTCCAAAGTTCATAATATGATGCTTCTACAAGCTAATGATCCTAATTATGATTAATTATGTCGTTCTTTGTGCTACACTCACCTTATATGCTAATTCCTTCAAGGTGAGGTAGAATGCTTATGAAACTCCATAATGGAATCGGGGGTTCACGACCTTATGTCACCCCGATAAAGTATAGTTATCTTTGAGTTCCTATGCATGCATTATAATGAGTACATGATGATGATATTACACCGTGACTATATGGCCGGGCAGACACCGCTAAGGCGGGCAGCGTATAAACCATGTCTAGATGACATGGGCAGACACCACTAGTGGGCGGCATGAGATGGTTACCCCGAACGCGGGAGGCCTGGACGCGGGCTAATGATTATCACGCCGTACCTATATGGTCGGGCAACTTATATATGTATATGCATACATGACCTGATGATGTTTATGAAGTAAGTTAGCATGCATTATTTCCTTCTTAAGTGACAATTAGTTACAGGTTGTTCTCCAGATGATGTCTCCTTAATTATTGATATCCCATTATTGCTTATGCCTTACATAGTCAGTACAATGTTCGTACTGATGTCCTTTTCTTTGGACGCTGTGTTCATGCTCACAGGTAAACAGGGAGGCGACCCAAATTCATAGGAGCTAACCAGCAGATTTACGAGAGCACTCCATTATTTCAAAGGTGCTATTTGATTTATTATTTTGTGTACATGTTTGGGAACGGAGGGGTCCTGTCCCGTCCTTATGTCTAGTACTCTAGTAGAGGCTCGTAGATACGTATGTGTGGGTGATATGGTCTCATGATTTCCCTCATTGTATATGTTATATCCCGTACTTTGTACGTTGGAATATTCTAAGTTGGTTGCGACAAGTTATGGACAAGACTTTTAATTTTCGGTTTTGTTGATTTTTGTTTTAATGCACAAGTTGCATATTCATCTTTTCATTGGCATGGAGTGTTAAGGGTAAATTGGAAATAAGAAAAATTTGGGGTTAAAAGTGAATTATGGAAAGTTAAGCATTTCATGAAAATTAAGGGCTAGAAGTGAAATTTTAGAAACTTGATAATTCATGAAAATGGCCATATGTGGCCATGTGTGGGGTGTGGGGCCCTCTTCCCCCCTTGGTTGGCCAAATTTAATGTCACACCCTTAATCCGATAGGGTGTGATGGGCACCCGACCCTTATTTAGGGCCGAGCGAACCCGCTGACTCCCGTAATACTCATAATCATGTTGGCCCTCAATCATGTCACAATTACATAATGAAAGTTTTTCGTTAAACAATATGCTTTTTACCTTTCGCGAATCAAATAAAAACCGTAACATATAAAACTTATAATACAATGCGTAATAATACATCGGCTCCCATAGCCTCTTACATAACCGACATCTTATACCCACGACACTGTCTGCAAAGTCTCTAACATGAAACATGGAACCATAACATAATACTCGACTTTTAAAGACTCCTTAGAAAATGGAGTGGCCAATCCGCCGGAACATCTTCTACTAAAATCTTCACTATCCGGGTGTACCGCGCGGCATGAAACGCGACCCCGAAGAAAGGGGGTCGACGGAATATGTACTGAGTATGTAAAGCATGAAAGGTAGTAAGCGGGATCATACTGAAATAAAGAGTACAGAAAATCATAAGACTTGTCTTTGAAAAACATGTATCATGCATATCAATGTCATATGATCATCGTATAAACATATAGCGTGTCCCGCCCTCTAAATGAGGGACTCGGTAAGTAAAATCATATCATATACATGTACATATACGTGTCCGTCCCTCTAATGAGGGACTCGGTGAATAAAATCATATTATCATGATGTATGCATGCTTATACATATATATATATATATATATATATATATATATATATATATATATATATACCGTACCCGGCCCTCTAGTGAGGGACTCGGTGAATAGCATGTCCCGGCCCCGCTAGCAAGGGACTTGGTATGCCATCTTGGCCGCCATCCCCATATCATCACATCATCATAGCATGTCCCGGCCCTATATATATATCATATATATATACCGTCCCGGCCCTCTAGTGAGGGACTCGGTGAACAATGCAGAGGAATGTGCACCAATACGTGCCGGCCCGGGACTCGGTGAAAGACATATTGAGCTTGCACGAGTAGAGTAGTGAGAAACCATATGCACATAAAATCATACCGCGAGACTCAATGAAGTAGTCTATACGGAATGTCATTTGAAAATCGGACCATAGCTATATCAAATATCTTTCGGACGTTATTCGGAAACATAGCATGTATCATAAACGTATAGCAAAACCATAGGATCATAGTCATATGCCAACCAATCCGAGTCGCCTATGAAGGTTACGAACATTATTCACTTTGGAACTTTCTATGAACAAATCGAAGCGATTCGAGCCTTCCTGTGAAAGTTACGGACGTTCGTAGTTTCGGAATCGTTTAGGAACAAAACTCTTTTGAAAACAAACTTTTATGCAACCTTCGAAATCCATTCATGCGAAAAACATAAAGACCATAATTTGACTACATTAAAAATGTGAATATCAAGAAACAAATAAGGATCATAAACATGCTCGGATCGCAAGAATGAAATTACCTCGGGGTGCGTCCCATAACTTACTTTTCACTAAGACATGCCAAAAGAAAGAAGCGGTTAAGTTTACATACCTTAGCCAGCTTTCCCTAAGCCTAATCCGAACTTGCGTCTCGACTTCTCACGATCTACAATAATGTCGTTAGGTATCAACCATTAGCCGTAACTCTTAAGAATCCAATTCCGAATTAATACTTTGTCTACAAAAATTTCGGCAGCATTTCCCCTATAACTTCAACATCCCCGAGAATTTAACTCGGCCAAATCACAACAACCAAACCAACAACCATACTAACCATATTCATAAGTGATTCAAAACGCATTCTAACATTAATAATTCCTTTCTACACAATTCGACAACCTTTCATTTACATTCAAATAAACTACATACGATCAATTCAATACCAATGCTCATATATTCGATTACTAATCCGCAACCATTCACGCATGATTTAAGAACATTCCAAGCAATCCATACAATATTCAAAGCAATCCGGCCAACATGTAATGCCACCCGAAACTTACCATATTCCATAAGAGCAATGGCAACACATTTCATTCTTCCACATTCATCAACTATACCAATAATCCACACGTAAATGACATTATCTTCATAAATACAAGAACTCTATTAAAGTCACATTATCTTCCAAATCAGCCCACACAATTTATAACTCCAACTTGGATCATTGAACCTTCATTTTACATCATAGAATCCATAACACAACAACCAATACATGCCAAATAGAATTAGTTTTTCACTTCTATACCACACTACATATACACGGCCATATAACACAACACCATAATTTTATGAACTTCATTCCTTTATACATATCACAACATGCCTAAACACCTATAAAACACATAAGGAAGACTGAACCTCACCTTTCCATCCATCTTATCTTCTCGGCTAGGCTTTGGACAAGGCAACAACGAATGATTTTCTTGCTCCAACAACTACTCCACGTCATAGAGGACCTTCCAATTAGTGGGGAGACAAGGAGAAAATAATTTTGTCCCTTCAATCTCATGGACCAAGTTCGGCCAGCCCTTGGCCGAACTCTCCCTCCTTTCATTTTCTCCATCTTTCTTATATTTTCCAAGGTCTAAAATGATGAGTAATGCCTTATGTTGACCTCACTTATATTATATATATATATATATATATATATATATATATATATATATATATATATATATATATATATATATATATATACAAGCATGGCACATGGCCGGTCATGCCTATATATATTTTCTCCAATTTTCTAGACTTTTCCTTAAGTTGTAAAAGATGAGTAATTATTTGACTTATATCCATATATATATATATATATATGTTTGGCCCTTGTAAATGTAAATGAACACATGTACCCTCATAATTTGAGCTAATTAAATTTGGCCAACCAAGGGGGAAGAGGGCCCCACATCTCCACGGCCATACATGGCCATTTGGCCACTTCATGAATTTTTTTTTTCCAACTTTTAGCCCCTCATTTTCCTTATTCCAAATTTACCCTTAATGCTCCATACCAATAAAAACGAATATGCAACTTATGCATTCTTAACAAAACCAAAAAAAAAAACATAACCTTGTCCTTAACTTTCCACCATTAACTCAGAATATCCAAATGTACAAAATGCGAGGTATAACATCCTTCCTCCCTTTAGAACATTCATCCTCGAATGTTCAACTAGCCTCGTAAGGTCTTTTTAAGGATCTTGGGGGGGGGGGGGTTCCTTTTATTACCAAGTTACTGGCAATCTCATCTATCGATTATATTCCTTCTTCATTTTCTTTTCAACTTCTCAAGTCGTCTCCTCCCTGCTGTTGTTTCTCCACACCAACTCGGACCCTTATAATCGTAACACAAGCACCTATGACCGTGCATCTTATTAACAATAACTCCAACGAGTCCCAATCTATAGAAATTTTAGGGTGTAATATCCCTTTCTCCTTAGGAACCGTTATGTCCTCTTTAAGGTTCAACTATTAGTTGCTCAGTCCTACCTTAAAACATACGTCAGTCTCTTCTCATTCTTACATAATTCCTTCATTGCCTGCAATCCACTTTTTCCGCTTCTGTGCCTTCGTGTATTTGACCGGAATCTCACTAGTGCTTCATTCTTATCCAAATCTTTGTCTCCATTACTGTAGCCTTGACTTATCATGACATAACCCCCTATCGCCCTACAGTACTCCCTTTTTCTTGTCCCCTTGCTCACATCTCCGATTTCCCCATATTAACGGTCCTTTCGTCAGTCCTTATTCCTTGTTAGCTTTCCGATGCCGACTTTGTATCATCATAGCTGGGTATAGCTTCACGTTGATACTTCCCGTGATTCCATAGCATGTGTTCTCACGTTTGGATTACTTAGTGGTCCATAAGCCTTCTTCTAACATCCGGTGGACTCTTTTATTTTCCTTTATGGGAGCAACATTCTCTCTTCCCTTCAAAAATCTTTCCAACTACTCCTCGCTGTTCCTTTTTACCCCAACTGTCACCATTATTCCGAATGTCCTTTGGGGCTCATTCCTCTTTGCCGACATCCTTTCTGTGCCTTTAGCTCGGAGATCTTTCTCCCTCTTCACTCTATTGTCCCGTATTATGTTGCCATCTCCGCAAAAATATACGAAGGCGTTCAGATTAGCCCAAGGGGTACCTCAGCGCCGCTTTACTAACCCTCATGTCCTACCTTGTTTTCCCTTCTCTTATCTTACTTCTAGTATCGAGACAGATCCTTAGTTCAACCATAGCCGTGCCTCGTCCGTCCTTCGCACTAATGCTATTCTAGTGATTGGCTTAATCCATCGTTACATTTTTCTGTAGTGTCCCCGAAATATCGCAACTGCATTATCTAAGCTTTCGCTCTTCTTATCAAACACTTACCTAGTCTTATTCTTAGCACACCAATACTGACAGGTGGCGTCACTATCCTCGTACAACTCGTATAGTGTGTGTTCAATCTTAGACATAGTCCTTTCGTCCTCTGGCTCGTCCTGCTCTGCATATTTTGTTCCTACCAAAACCTGCCCGTTCTCTTTTATCATATTTCTTCCCTTTGTTTTAATCGCTCTTGACTCCCTCACTTCCTATCATAAGGGTTTCCTATTCCCTCTTCTTATTACTTACAAATTGCGATAGCATTAGCGAACACCTCCATAGCCAACATTTTGCCCTTTAATCCGGTATAGCGTCGCTATCCTTCCTGCTATCTCCTAGGTTATTCAATACCATCCTCTTTTCCTACTCTTTCTCTTCATACACGCCTATTTTCTAACGTCCGGTCATTCCGGGTTTCTGCAAAAACTCCTCACACTACCTTAAATACCATCCTGACTTTTATCCGCTTATTGCTAGTTTCCCGATCTTACTAGCTTATTTCAATAAAGGGGTCTTACTTGTAGCCTGGCATCCGTATCCAACACATTATCGTGTCAATTGTTTCTATCTCAGCCTTGCACTCCTCTCACCCGCTTCCCCCCTTTAGGGGTGTACCTATACCATTATCCGTTTATACTTGCCCCATGTCCTTATCTCCAACCTCAGTTAGGCAGCATTTTTATTCCAACGATAAGTATCCAAATTTCTCTTGGAATATTATCTTTATCCCAACCTGTCTCGGGTGCTTCCTTTGGTATCCCCCTTGTCATTTTTTTCGTTTATGCCTGTCTTCTATTCTACACACGAGGAATCTTATGCCACCTCTGTGTCATACAGGACACTCTACTCCTATACAATTATTTTCTCATTTTCGAAACGTATTCTGTTCGTCCACATTTATCCGTATCATACCCGTTACCTTCTAGCACTCATTATACCTTGTTTTTCACCTTTCTATAACTGGTCTTTCACAGTCCCGTCACTCGTATTTTCATCGTTCCATCACTTATAGTACTCGTGTCCTCCATCACCCGTCATACCCTATTACTACACTGATGTCTCGCCTTTTTCTTATCTCCTTCTTCGGTTAGTTCCCTTTCTTTTTACCGGTCTGATCCGCCCCGTCCTATGCGATTCCTTAAGGTTTCTGCCCACTCCGCAGACTCTAATCTTCCTTAGATTACTCTACCTCCTCGTTGGCTTCTTACGTCGAAATTTATAAAACCTTCAGAAAACTTCCTGCGGGTCACCCATCCTGAAATTTCTCTCACTCAAAGACGCTTAACTTTAAAACTTTGATGAAATACGACGCTTCAACGCTGGTATGATCGCATCCACCTCACCGCATAACCTTCGTCACACAATCTAGGGTAAATTGAGATCCCAGCATGTCTCAAAACGTCCTCACAATGCGCTTCCCCCGCTGTTTTAGCCATACATTCCTACCCGTCACAATTCCTTTCCTTCATACCCTTGTCTTAATCGTATCATTACTTCCCTTGACTCTAATCTTATCATATTTTTCTCCTACCTATTGACTCAGTCGGTGCCTTAACGTATTACTCTATCCGAATCTACCGGCCCTTCCTAATCGTCTTTTGGTGTCACAAATCCGTTCCAAATTTCCTTGTCACCATATCTTCATCGACCTCCTATTTACTATTATCACAAATTTCGCGGTTAACTTATTCTTAAACGGCAGCCATATTTCATGGCTCAGTCAACTTCCTTCAAAACATATTCCAAACTTACATCCCATTCTTATATTATTCCCAGAAAAATTTTGGCAGAGTTTCCTCTGTATTCCTTACTATCCCAAAACCTGCACGCAGGAAATACCAACAGTGCCTCACAGGGCCATCATCACATACATATATCATATCATATCGTATCGTGTCACAGCCGCACAGGGCTCTCAATATTCATAAAAGTCTGAAAATAATTAACCTTCCTCGTACGTCCAACTCAAACTGTACTTGTTACACTTTCCCCTTTACTTTCCCTTTCAGTTTTCAACTTTACACTTCAATCGTACGTCAATACCGTACTCGACATGTATCTTTCGTACCTTTACTTACCTGCGTGCTTTATAGCTTCCCATATCGTTAGTCACCTTCTTCGATCGATGTCATTCCTTTGCCGCAACCGAAAGTTAGTATAAGAAATCCCACTTCCTATGACTCGGCTCTATGGCACGATCTAAGAGGTGGAAGAAGAGTAACCATCCTAGATGCCTCGTAGCCTCCTTTTTATAAATGTGGCCGGCTTCACACCATAAACAGGACTCTACTGGACACGACTTTGCAGACAACCCCTAGGACGAACTGCTCTGATACCAATTTGTCACACCCTTAATCCGATAGGGTGTAATGGGCACCCGACCCTTATTTAGGGCCGAACGAACCCGCTGACTCCCGTAATACTCATAATCATGATGGCCCTCAATCATGTCACAATTACATAATGAAAGTTTTTCGTTAAACAATATGCTCTTTACCTTTCTCGAATCAAATAAAAACCGTAACATATAAAACTTATAATACAATGCGTAATAATACATCGGCTCCCATAGCCGCTTACATAACCGACATCTTATACCCACGACACTGTCTGCAAAGTCTCTAACATGAAACATGGAACCATAACATAATACTCTGACTCGGCAGCACTCCAGAGAAAATGGAGCTCGCCAATCCCGCTGGAACATCTTCTACTAAAATCTTCAGCTCATCTGGGTATACCTGCGCGGCATGAAACGCAGCCCCCGAAGAAAGGGGGTCAGTACGGAATATGTACTGAGTATGTAAAGCATGAAAGGTAGTAAGCGGGATCTACTGAAATAAAGAGTACAGAAAATCATAAGACTTGTCTTTGAAAAACATGTATCATGCATATCAATGTCATATGATCATCGTATAAACATATAGCGTGTCCCGGCCCTCTCATGAGGGACTCGGTAAGTAAAATCATCATATACATGAACATATAGCGTGTCCCGACCCTCTAATGAGGGACTCGGTAAGTAAAATCATATCATCATCATGTATATATATATATATATATATATATATATATATATATATATATATATATATATATATATATATATATATATACGTACCCGGCCCTCTAGTGAGGGACTCGGTGAATAGCGTGTCCCGGCCCCGCTAGCAAGGGACTCGGTATGCCATCCTGGCCGCCATCCCCATATCATCACATCATCATAGCGTGTCCCGGCCCTCTAGTGAGGGACTCGGTAGTAATCATATATATATACCGTGCACCCGCCCTCTAGTGAGGGACTCGGTGAACAATACAGAGGAATGTGCACGAATACGTACCCGGCCCGGGACTCGGTGAAAGACATATTGAGCTTGCACGAGCAGAGTAGTGAGAAACCATATGCACATAAAATCATACTCACAGACTCAATGAAGTAGTCCATACAGAATGTCATTTGAAAATCGGACCATAGCTATATCAAATATCTTTCGGACGTTATTCGGAAACATAGTATGTATCATAAACGTATTAGCAAAACCATAAGGATCATAGTCATATGCCAACCAATCCGAGTCCGCCTCGGAAGGTTACGAACATTATTCACTTTGAAACTTTCTACGAACAAATCGAAGCGATCTGAGCCTTCCTGTGAAAGTTACGGATGTTCGTAGTTTCGGAATCGTTTAGGAACAAAACTGTCACGACCCAACCCCGTAGGCCGTGACTAATGTCCGAATTGGACACTTATGCGTACCCGATACCCAGAATTAGCATATTGGCTTGCATAATCATAATTAATCACAAATAGCCTCAGATATCACATAGTAGTCAACGTAAATAGCATAAGCCGGCTAGGCTGTCAAAATGTACCAAATCTCAAAATATGTACAAAGGCAAGCCGACTAGGCTGCCACGGCGGGTAAACCGCCCAAACATATAACACCTACACATCACTGTACAGATAGAGCCATAACCTACATACATATCCACAGACCTCTAAACAGAGTAACAAAAGCATATGACGGGACAGGGCCCCGTCGTACCCCTGAATAAATATGTACATATGCATCGAAATAGTATATATACCAAAATATCGGCTCCGGATGAAGGAGCACTCCCAGATAGCAGGAAAGGTGTCCTAGGTGGGTGGATCACCAAGCTGAACGTCGGTACCTGCGGGCATGAAACGCAGCCCCCGAAGAAAGGGGGTCAGTACGGAATGTGTACTGAGTATGTAAAGCAGAAGTACAGGATCATAATAACAAATTACAGAACAATAGATAGGGTATGCAAAATATCAAAATATCTATCAAAAATGTAAATCATGCATAGGCTCTTAGAACGATGGTCGCCGCCTGTCGATGGCGCCATACCACGATTACACCGAAAGTTTCATATCTCCGTAACCCGACATATCCCCGTAGCACATCATAGCCAACCGTAACACCATACACAGCATAACACCAAATATAAACGGAACCCGGCTCGCTAGCGAGGAGCTCGGGAAATCGTAACACAGCATCACACCGGAATATATCATAACGCGCACGAAATGTAACCGGCCCGGGATCCGGTGAACGAGGCAATGACCATGAGCACGAGCGGAGTCGTGAGTAACCATATGCGTAAAATCATACTCATGACTCATTAAGTAAGTAAGGAATCCACATGCGGAAATCAAAGTGAAAATAGTATTAAGTTTTTCCAAAAATCATTAAGGATAAGCATAGAAGGGCCGTGGGCCCCACGGACGGGTGCCGACCCCCATCCGAGCCCGACTACGAGGGTTAGGGGAAAGTTATGCCTTATGAACTTACATATTATATTTTGGGGCGTTCCGAGCTCGTATGCAAAAGTTACGGACGTTTGAAGTTCGGACCCCTTTTGTAGTCAAAATTCTTTTTAAGTCTTTCAAAACTCAATCATTTGAAAACACAAGAAATCTTAGTTTGAATACATTAAGGAATAAGTTTTAGAATCGAATAAAGTACGCGTCTAAGCTCGAATTTTGGAGTAGAATAACCCGAGGCTCGGGTCATAGCCTAGTAGTACTAAGACATGCCAAAGACGAAAAAGTAACGCCTTACATACCTCTTCCGATCGCACGATAAATCAAGCCTCAACTCCCGGATACGCCAAGATCTACATAGCGCCAAATACATTAACGTTAGCCATACGCACTTAGGTATTCAAATTCAAACGAACATTAATTTCTACCGAAATTTCGGCAGCATTTCCGTAAATACACCGACCCCGAGATTTCAACTCGGCTAATTTCAACAACAACCAAACCAACAACCAAACTACAACATCAATAATCAATTCACAATACATTCCCACATTAATATCCAATTCCAACACATTCCAACACATTCCAACATTAAACACATTTTGCTACATACTTAGAAACATTCCAATATATTCAACTATACTCATATAATCAAACTAACATTAAGGCTCATACACTCGATTGCTATTCCGAACCTATTCAAACCATATACAAGAACACTTTGAGCAAGTCATACAATATTTCACATAACCCAAACATTGTTCCAACTTACCCGAAATTGCCCCCAAACCCGAGAGCAACCACACCTATTTCCTTCTCTCTCAATTTCATGAATTACACCAACAATCCATGCATTAACAATGTTATTTTCTTACTTACAAACTTTACATTACAAGTACAATGACTTCCAAAACAGCCCGCATCCTTCCCAACATCAACGTGGATCATCCAAAGGCTCATTAACGATATGAAACTCACAACGACAACAACCAAAGCCTTAAGTAACATTTGCTCATCCTTGGCACAAACATGGCCTACATTCGGCCATCTTCCTACACGCACATATATATATATATAATTCACACTCATTCAACACACTACATCAACAAGGAAAAATGCTACATATAATTCAAGCTATCAATCCAACAATACATAGCACACACAGAGCCACAAGCCATGTATGGTCCATGCCCACGGTTCAACCTCAACACATAGGTTTTCATGAATTTCATTCATGTTTGCATACTACAACACGTCCACACCATTCACAACACATAAAAGAAAATTAATTCTTACCTTTTCTTCTTCACTTCACACGTCCACTAAGGTGGTGAATAAGAGAAACGGATAGCTTATTGATCCAACCAACGCCTCCACGTTAACAAGCACCCTTGAATTAGTTGTTTTGCTAGAAGAACCAATTTTTTTGATGGAGATTTCTTGGTCTTGAAAATTGCTCTCTATGGCCGAATGCTAGCTCCTCTTGTTTCTTCAAGTTTCTTGATGTTTCTCTAAGGCAAGAATGAAGAGAAAGATGACTTAGTCATCTTTTAATTGCCATATATATAAAAAAAATCATGTGGCCATGGCCCACAACTACTATGGCCGGCCACTTTGGCCCTTAATTTTCATGATTTACAAGTTTCTTTAATTCATTTTTGGCCCCAAATATTTCCTTAATGCTTTCATGCCAACAAAGTCATCTACCACTTTTGTTCCTAGAACAAAATCGTGATTAAAAATCCCGACTTCATGTCCCGGAATAATCTTGTTCCTAACTTGTCATCATTAACTAGAATTATCCCATTGTTAAAAATACGGGATATAACATCCTCCCCCCCTTTAGAACATTCGTCCTCGAATGTTAAAGTGACCTTACGGGTCTTACAAACAATTGGGGGAGTTCTTTTGTAGATATTACCACAAATCTTCTGTAATAACCAGCTAATCACAGGAAGCTACGTACCTCTGTCGGCGTTGTAGGCCGGGGCCAATTCTTCACAGCTTCGATCTTCTGGGTATCTACCCGAATACCGTCAGCTCCAATAATATGTCCCAAGAATGCCACTAATGTCAGCCAGAATTCACATTTAGAAACACAAGAAATCTTAGTTTGAATACATTAAGGAATAAGTTTTTAGAATCGAATAAAGTACGCGTCTAAGCTCGAATTTTGGAGTAGAATAACCCCGAGGCTCGGGTCATAGCCTAGTAGTACTAAGACATGCCAAAGACGAAAAAGTAACGCCTTACATACCTCTTCCGATCGCACGATAAATCAAGCCTCAACTTGCCACGCCAAGATCTACATAGCGCCAAATACATTAACATTAGCCATACACACTTAGGTATTCAAATTCAAACGAACATTAATTTCTCCGAAATTTCGGCAGCATTTCCTCGTAAATACACCGACCCCGAGATTTCAACTCGGCTAATTTCAACAACAACCAAACCAACAACCAAACTACAACATCAATAATCAATTCACAATACATTCCCACATTAATATCCAATTCCAACACATTCCAACATTAAACACATTTTGCTACATATCATTGTAGAAACATTCCAATATAT
>NW_026716694.1:0-25368 GCF_029784015.1 Lycium ferocissimum
CTCTCTATGTTATATATATATATCTATTTTTGTCACACCGTGCCGCGCTATAGTCAGTCGGGTAGGCACGTAGATGTGCACACCACTACAGTGGGCAGCATATGATATCATTCCGGACGCGAGATGCTCGGACGCGAGATGATGATGATAACACCGCGCCTATATGGCCGGGCAGTATACTATATATATGTATGTATAAGATGTTTTTTTAAAAGCTAAGCATGCATGACATCCGCCTTAAGAGCATTCAGATGTATAGGTTATTTCTCTTATCTCGTGTTACTTTCCATATCTCTTATTATATTGTTATTCATGCGTTACATACTCAGTACATTATTCCTACTGAAGTCCTTTTGTTTGTGGACGCTACGTTCATGCTGCGAGTAGACGGAGACGGACGGACCACTAGGTTTGCTTAAATACGCGATTGCATATAAGTGCTCCATTTGATCCGGAGCTGCAGTTTAGCTAGTATTATTCTTTCGTGTATATACCTGGGCATGGCAGGTTCTTGTCCCGTCTTTATGATATTATGTACTCCAGGTAGAGGCTCGTAGACAGATGTTCATAGTTACATGTCTTATAACCTCATCGGATAATATTTTTTGTATCATTTGGGCAACCCTGTCGGCTTGTATATATGGGCATAGTCGATGATGTTTATATAGATTCGCATATATTGGTTGAACTCGTGTCCCTTATAATTTATGGTAAATATCAGTTAGTGATGTGGTCCACCTAGATATGATTATGAGAAGAATGTTAGGAGGTGCTCAGTAGTTTATCTCCGGGTACCCATCATGGCCCTCCGATTGGGTCGCGATACTCGCCCTGGCCTTTCGTGGCATGGGGAATGGATGTCATAGGGCCTATCAAGCCTTTGGCCCCCAACGGACATCGTTTCATCTTAGTCGCCATATATTACTTTACTAAATAGATGGAGGCAACTTCCCACAAATCAGTGACCAAGAAAGTCATGGCTGACTTCATCAAAAACAACCTAATATGTCATTTCAGTGTGTCAAAATCCATCATCACAGACAATGGGGCCAATCTGAACAACCATTTGATGAAAGATATATGTGAGCAATTCAAAATCACCCACAGAAACTCTACCGCTTACCGACCACATATGAATGGGTCCGTAGAGGCCGCCAACAAGAACATCAAAAGAATCCTAAGAAAAATGGTCGACAACTGCAAGAAATGGCAAGAGGAGTTGCTTTACGCTCCGTTGGGGTACAGAACAACAACCCAAACTTCTACTGGAGCTGTTACACCTCAAAATATTTCATGTCGTTATGCGATAAATAGACTAATGCAAGTCAAGTTGTACATGATGTCCCTACAAGTAAGAAGGGATACTTAATGATCCTAATTAAGACTCCAAAGACATTTGAGGAAAGAGAAGAAATTTCATCGAAGGAAGTAAAGTATAAGTCGTGTTTGGGGAGGTTTTTGCAAACTATCGAGTTAAGGATTGATTGGTAATGCCTTGAGGAGAAGTTATAAGGCTCCTTAGATAGTTAATGAAGTATTATACAAGTGTCAAAAAGGTTCCATAAGGATTGGAAGTTAAATGAAACAACGGGATCAACTTCGGAAATTGTGAGTTATACGGCCACTTATACGGTCTGTATGAGGGACCGTATAACCTGTCCAGAGAGGGGTCTTTCACTGGAGGTATTATACGGTCACTTATACGGACTGTAAAAGTTATACTGACCATATAAGGGCCCGTATAATCCTCGTCGGGCTGCTTTTAATTTTTTTAAAAGAGGACCCCCAATTCATTTCTCTCATTTTTCATCTTCTCCAACTCTCTCAAAACCTCTAGAACCCTATCAAAACCATGTCAACACATATCCAAGGAAAAATCAAAGACCAAGCACCAAGGATCAAGGAAACCAAGTGTGTGGATGCTCTCTAGGGTTGATACAAGTCAAGAACTTCTTTAGTATTGAAGTCAAGGTTTTCTTCAAGTGAAGTATCTTCACCCAACGCCCATTCCTACATAATCAAAGGTGAGTTTTTCATTTATTTCATATTATTAAGAGTATTGAATGGTTGAAAGACTTGGATTATGGAAGAAAATAGAGTATGAAGTGCGAATATGGAAAAAATGAAATTCTTAAATGGTAACATGACATGAATCATAGTTCTTGCTATGCCATGAGCATAATCTTGTTATGAATGATATTAAGGAAGTTGAAGGAGCATTATATGTGAATGAATATGACGTTGTGTGGTAATTATGGTTATGGACACCCTTGAAGGGGAATTATGAGAATTGAATGATGCTTAACTTGAAGAGGTTTATTGATTATGATATGGTGGGTGTTATTGCCATAAAGTTTGGGAGCTGTTTTATTATATAGGGAATGTTATAAAAACAAAGGAAATCTTTGCCCAATTTTCATAGCTCTTAGTCGCCTTAGCTTAGCCCTAAGGATGTTTCTAATGATCTAATGTAGTATGAGTTCTCTTGTATATGGAATGGGGGCTTGGAAGAAGAACACGTAGTCGTTAAGGTGACGTAAAGTTATGTAAGGCTAGCCCCCTCCTTTCAAAGGATGACTCCTAAATTATGATTTCTACCCCCTCCTTTCAAAGGCATGACTCCTATATTATGATTTCTTCTCTACATTTCCATGACCTTCTTATATCCCAAAAGATGGAAGCTAAGGATTCTTAAGAGCTTCTTATGGGATAGAGATGAGATACGTTCTCTGATAATGATGATGATGATAATGATGTTCTCATGAACTTGATAAACCTATTTTTATGATTTCATTGATGTTACTTCTTGTTGTTGTCTCACCTCATGATATTAGTTCTTCCAAGGTGAGGCATAACGATGATGGTTACTCCACAACGTAATCGGAGGTTACCGACCTTACGTCACTCCGATAGAGTTATAGTTGTTCTTGAGCTCTCATGCACGCATTATGTTATGTATACGTATGATTACACCGCGCCTATATGGCCGGGCAGTCACCACTACGACAGGCGGAGTGGGCAGCTATGATGATGATTACACCATGTCTATATAGCATGGGCAGACACCACTAGTGGGCGGCTTGAGATGTTTACCCCGGACGCGAGAGGCCCGGACGCGGGCTAATGATGCTCACACCGTACCTATATGGACGGGCAGTTTATATATATATATATATATATATATATATATATGTATGATGTTGTTTATTATGAAAATTCAAGCATGATTCCGCCTTAAGAGGCAATCAGTTACATGTTATCTTTTCATCTCATGTTCTCTTACGTCCTTTTCTTCTATGGACGTTGTGTTCATGCCCGCATGTAGATAGGGAGATGGATCGGACACCTAGTAGCCTTATCAGCAGTTGTACAGGAGCACCCCACTACTCCGGAGGTGCAGCCTATTGGTTTATTCTTTTGTGTACATATTTGGGGCATGGCGGGGTCCTGTCCCGCCCTTATGATCTCAGTACTCTAGTTAGAGGCTTGTAGATACTTATGTGCGGGTAATAGGTGTTATGTGACCTCCTTATTGTATGTCTTGTGCATCATTTTTGGTAGACTTATGGGCCTATGTTTATATGAATGTTTTCGGGAGGTATGTAGTGATTATTCATGGCAAGTCTTGATTTGAGGAAATGCACATATATGTTCAGGTTGGGTATAATAGTTAGCATGATGAGAGGTTCTCGGTTGCTAGCTCCGGGTACCCGTCATAGCCCACTAGTTAGGTTGTGACAGGAGCAACCCCATACCTCCTTGGCTACGAAACAAAAGCGGTCATAACCGCGGAAGTGGAAATCCCTTCACTCAGGATCATCCAAGAAGCAGAGCTAAAAGATGTAGAATGGGTTAGAAATCGTTATGAACAACTGGCCATGATAGAGGAAAAGAGGATGGTGGCAGTCTGCCATGGATAGTTGCACAGGCAAAGGATGTCTCGCGCCTTCAACAAGCAGCTTAGAACCCGATTTTTCCAGATTAGACAACTCGTACTCAAGCGAGTCTTCCCTCACCAAGAGGAATATAAAGGGAAATTCGCTCCAAAGCGCTTGGACCATACATGGTGATGAAAGTACTCTCGGAGGGTTGTAGTCCTAGCCGAGATGGATGGACAAGAGTGGCCCAAGGCCATCAATGCAGACGCACTCAAGAGATACTACGTTTAGGATCTCATTTTCTTGTAATCGCATTATTATTTCCTTGTAATCATATCGTTGCTTGTAATCATACTCTGTAATAGAATAGGAGAAAACAAACCATCTAGGTAATGAACTACACAATGAGCTGAATTCCCAACAGTGGGATGCATAGGCAGTCCATACCGGACCCGGTCGCTTTACTAGTAAAACCAAAACCTAATTACTTTATTCCGAACTATGTTCGACCTGAATTCCTGCTGCGACGGGATACACAGGCGCTCTCGAGCTCGATTGTAACAAAAAAAAACCAAGAAACCTTTAGGAAACCACAGAGACAATAAGGTAAGAAGAGTCGACAAGATCAAGCTTGTAAGGGGCAGCACAAGAATCAGACGGAATCAACCCTACACTAGGGCAAAAATTTTGAGTTACAAAAATTCCTATCAGAAACAGCCGACAAAGGAAGAGACAAAGTAAAGCAATACACTGGGGCAGAATTTTGAGGTTGCTTAGTAAGACAAAGCAAGGGTCGCTCAGAGAAAATCTTGAAACAGGGACATAATTTTTGAGAAAGATCTAAAAAATTCTACCAATGCGAAAGTCGAATCATACCGGGAAGAACCGGGAAGACCTTGTTTAAAGAAAACACACGTCATGACACATAAAAAGTGAAAAAAAATATTTTCAGTTCGAAGGAGCATAAAGAGGAGATACCAGACGGGAAGACAACCACGCTAATCGGCTTCTTAGGAAACTCACAATTTTTTGTGGATGCAGGTTTTTCTTTTATAGGACAGCAGACACACCACTAACCGGCTTACTCACAGCAAAGGCGGAAGGCAAAACTCAGCCCAACAGAGAGAGACCAAAAGGGTCACGACAAAAAGGGGGTAATAAAGACACATCTATCCGCAAGGGTCACAGAGCCAGTGAGCGTAAAAACTAATTCGATCAATAGGGTCACACAAAGAGTGGACAACAAATATATACCAGACCAAGGGGGTCACGATTGATGAGCATAAAGATATATACGACCAAAAGGGTCATGACAAGCACAAAAGGGCATATCTGACTGTACAATGGGCGAAAGAAAGATTATCCAGCCACAAGGGCCATAATTGTCATCTGCATGCCAAGAGGGCCATTCATTTACTTTGCCGAGAGGACCGTTCATTCATTCAAACTGCTAAGAGGGCCATTCTTACAAATTGCCAAGAGGGCCATTCATTCAAATTGCTAAAAGGGCCATTCATATCAAATTGCCAAGAGGGCCATTCATTCAACCAAGCTAAGAGGTTAATTCATACAAATTGCCAAGAGGGCCATTCGTTCAAACAAGCTAAGAGGGCCATTCATACAAACTGCCAAGAGGGCCATTCATACAAACAGCCAAGAGAGTCATTCATCTAAAATTTCGGAAAAGATATCTGCATATTGTCAAATACAGGAAAAGGCACACAGCTGCTAGAAAGACGCCGGTCAAAATAGGGTGCCGATGAGAGTCAAGCTCTCCGGCCAGGATTTGGAAGCCATCCGAACTCAGATTCAGCCACAATTTTTCTTGTTCGATTTTTTTTTTTTCGAAAAAAATCGCGACCGGTCGAACTCACAACGGGAAATCTGAAAGTACTCCTGCGTAAGGGACATATTCTTCTCCAGCGAGTCGAATTACATATGACCTGATTCCCCGAGACCAGGGATATGTAGGAAAACTCAAGACCAGAGGGTCGGTCACATTTTAACAGTCATCCGAAAGAACCCCAGTCACAACACTGAGGGTCTTAAGACTTTCCTTCTGAATCACTTAAAAGTCTTTAGTTGAGGCGAACTACAAGTGGCCTGAATTCTCATATAACCTGAGATATGTAGTAAACCCAGAGACCAGGGTCTAGCCACGTATGTGAAAATTGCATGAAAAGATAAAGTGCGAAATGAGTTGGGTCAGTCAAAAATTAGCATTAGGTAAATTTCATTGCTCAAGGATGGTCCCACCATCCCCGAACAGCGAAGGGGAAGTTGTTGAGACCCTATTTTTGACCTCCCATAATTTTTCTTAATTACTCAGAGTCCTTGAAAAATGAATAAAATAAGCTATGCACTTTAAAGGGTTTAAATGATTTTTTATAAATTGCTCAGATCAATATTTTGCTCCTTCAAGTTGGTGAAAGGTCTTTCATGACATCACAAGTCCATTTAAAAATTAAAAGGCATTTCTATGATATTTATGTGACATTTGATAGATTTAATTAAAGAAAAAGGGCATTTTTGCTTCAAAATAATAACCATTATTTAATTTTTCAACTGTCAAAAATCAAAATTAGTAAATACTTTATTCCCTTTAATCCATGGAGTTTGAGTAATTTAAATAATTGACCATTTCACCCTTTAACCTTTAATTTTACATAATTGTGTGATTTGTCAAAATTTATTTATAATTATCTATAAATTTTTTATTTAGTTAATTAAGTGGTCCTTATTGCAAATTGATATTTAAATTATTTAATTATTTTTGTTATGGCCACAATTAATTTGACCAATTCATGGTTCAAGGAAATTGGGGTCATTTTTTGTAAAATTAGCCTCTTAATGGCCTTGATTGAAATAACCAAATTCATTGGCTTAAATTAATCAAGTTCATTAATGCAATTTAATTTTTAAACCTGATAATTAGGCTAAATATCACAATAATTGAGATAACCAGCTAAATTAAAATTAATTAAGGCCAAATTTGCCCATAATTGAAGTAGTTAGTTGGATCAGAATCCATTAGGGCCATGTTCGCAATTTTGAGGCCCATTAACACAATTTGGCCAATTTTTAAACTATTTTAGTAAAATAATTATGTCCTAATTTTATCTATAATTAAAATATCATCAATTTTAGTTTTTATTCAATTATCTTTTATATATGGACCAGGTATACATATATATGTGTACACGAGGTATACATATACATGTATACACTTAATATACATATATATGTATACAAAAGAAAAGGGCCCCTTTTAATTCCTTGAGGTCTGGGCCGAGACCAGCCAAAACTAGGCTGAGACCCGGCCCAAACCATTTAATAACGATTAAGGGATATACCCCCCCCCCCCCCTTTATTTCATTTCCTTTTTCAGGGAAAAAAAAACCTATCTCCCACCCCGTTTCTCTCTCTATCTTTTTATGTGTAACCCTAATCGCCGCCTCATGTTTTCCTTCCTCTCTCTCCACCAAAAATGGCAAATTTGCAGAGTATAGCAGATGTACACATCTTTTACATGTCTATTGTAGTGAAACATTTAATGTTTCACTTGGTTTCACGAGGATATGATCCAAACATGGTAATGACTCATTTTTTTACTTTATTTTACTTTATTGTTCTGTGATTTACCTGTTTTGTTGTTGTACCTTGCTTAATTTCTATTGGTTGGGGTTGAAAGGTCCAGATCGAACCAAATGGAGTTCAGATCTAGCTGTTCATGTGTGTGAGGAGTCATTTGAGGACTTGAAAGTTCATTTTTAGGGAAATATGTTTGTCCCACATCGATTTTTTGGAGATTTGAACAATTTTTGGGGTTCTATAAATAGAACCCCAACCTTATCACATAGAGAGAAGGTCGTTTGGAGAGAAAAATTTGAGTTTTTGAAAGTTAGAAGTTTTAAAAGAGTTTCAGAGGTTAGAAAATGGGAGAAATCTAAAGGAAGGCTGAAAACTTCGAATTTCAAGCCTTTTTAGTAAAAATTTTAAGACTTCACTAGTTTAAGGTCTTTCTGAGTTTAAAAAAATTATTTTCCTTTTGTTTTTGAGTCTGTGTGGCTGAGTGTGGTCTTGGAAGCACAAAGGGCTTTCAAATTCATTTTTGACCAAGGCTGCACTATTAAAAGGTAATATTCTATCCTTTACTTATTTTTTTACTGCTTAGTAGTTAATTTATATAATAATAGCTTGTTGATGTTAGTTGGTTGTTGTGTTGCCTTTTGTATCAATTAAATGACTGTACTGTTTGGGTGGTGTTAAGGCTCATTAGCTTGTTTAGATGTGGATATTACTTCATTTATTTCAAAGCATATGTTTGACACTAATGAGTAGTTATTGATATCGACTGAGTGTATGAGTTTCAAATAATGTATTGTTTGTTGCTGAAGATGTAGTCGAAATAGACTTTATGTGCTCTGTTGGATATTGAGGTTTCCTATTTGGGTTGTTCAATACTTAAATATGACAAGCATGTGATCATATGAGTCATGATAGTAACTTAGTGAACTTTTAAATCAACACTGATCCTATTTGAATGTAGTAGAACATTAAAGCACTGTGATGATCTATTTAAAGCATTTAAAGTAGTTGTTTTTTATTTGAATTAGACTATAACATTTTGATTCCCTAAATTTGTTCTTTCATAGGCCTGTATACTTGTCTAATGTCAACCAGATAACATGAAAGTTATGATTGGGACAAAAATAGAAGAGGTCATGAGCAGGTTGAAATAAAGCTTAAGGAACCTAGGCATGTTTATAGGAGTCTTTGATGAGTGTTTAAGGCACTTAGATTTAAGGGTACGCTTGCATTTTGTATGGTCCGAATCTTCCCAAGGTTTGTTTAAGCATGTTTGAATTACTCAAATAATTTGGAATAGTTGTATGTTATATATTAATGATAATTTTAAAGCAGCAACATCCTCGAATATGATAGAGAAGTCTAAAGATGAAGTTCTTCCTTGATTTTAAGGTTCATTCATGTGGTAGCAGTTTCTTAAAATAGTTCATTGGGAATTAATGAAGGATAAGGAAGTTATAAAATATTTAAAATGAAGTAAAATACCTAGATGCCACTAGCAGGATTATGTGTGTTTGGTTTCATTTGAATTGAGTTCAGTCTTGACATTCATATTATCATTCTCCTTTTTATATCTGGTTTATGCTTGAATTTTCAAAGGGGTCAAAAAGGATTAAAAAGATGATTTGAGTCCTGGTGTGCCTTTAACTACTTGAAAATGATTGATCAATTGGAAAAGGAGTTGTTTTGAGTCTGGAGGTTGATGTTCTGTCTGAACTTAAGCTTTTAAGAGATTTAAATGTTCAACTTTCTCAAATGTTAGTGTCTAAAGGAATTCAAATTGGATTTACATAGTTAGGACCCTAAACTAAGTTGATTAGAAGTTGTTAAATTATGTGATCAATTAGGGGTCTAGATGAAATTCATTTTAAGGGGCAAAGCCAAACTACTCTTGTCCATAAGTCCTTGGTGATTGACATTAGGTTTAGGAATAAGGTAAAGGGGGCTGGGGTTGCTTTGGGAGAGTAAAATGTGAGCTTAGGCATGAACTAGAGGTAGTGACCAGTGGGGCCTTTGATCCCTTTTTACTGGAAGTAAGGTTCAGAAAATGGATGGGAAGGTGATGACCTCACCCTATCTTATTCCTCTTTCAGGACCCTGAGGCTTTCTTATCTTCCTAAACCTTGTTCTCATGGCTGTGGGATTCATTGAGATTTTATGATTGGTCAAGAATGGTTTGTCATGCCTTGGGGGGAATTCCTGAGATTTCATGATTATTTAAAACTATATTAAAACATAGGGTAAGAGCCTGTCACATTTTTGTCATGATTAAGGGGTTTAAAACTGCCATTAACTGAGTATTAAAAGAGGTAAGTTCCTCACTAGCATCTGAATCCATTTTCTTTTTTTTAGAAGTTTAACATGCTGGCCTTTCTTGTTTGCTTCATGATGAATATGCTTAAAACTTGTGTGGTACATTTATGTGTGAACTTGTTTATGTGATGTACTAACCTTAGTCTGAACTTAGTGAAAAGACATTTAGTCAATCTAAGATTGGTGAGAATCCTTTGTTTTAAACCTAAACTGTGGCACCTAGACTTCAGTGGGCATTGTAGTATAACTTAGATTAAAAGGGTAAAGTTATGATCTACCTAGTAAGGTTTGATCCTATGATCATTGGTGTGTTTTAAAATCCTGTCATATATAGAATCATGGAGATGAAATAATTGAGTACTGTATCTGTGTTCTAAAAAATGAACAGTGTTAGGCTGGAATGGGTTTGATGTTATTATTTGGGGACATGATGAATACTCTTGAAGACAATGTGAACCACTTGGCTTAGGATGGTCTTTTCAAGACACCTCGAAGAGGGGGAAGAGAAGAGTCAAGCCCAACTTGACTCATAGTATCTACCTCCCAAATGAGGGGTGTCATGACCAGCCTATAGACTATGGGGGCACTCTTGTCTTGAAGGTATATTGGCTTTCCTTAAATCCCATCATTTTACCAAAGGGTTGAAGATAAAAAGGGTTAGGAAAATTAGCTTGTTTAAAGGTCTAGAGGTAATTTAGGAAGTCAAGAATAAGGAAACTAATTGTTTCTAGAGGGTGGTCTTAGCCTTCCTTTAAAGAGAAGTGAACTAGCTTAAGATAATAGATAATGAGTGTCCTATTAGGAATTTAGAAATTCTGAGTCTGTAAAGATTTGTTTTGAACTTTATGCCATTTCTTTTGAGGTTTGTTGACATACACAGCTTGCCTTTTCCCTTTTACTCCGAGTGACAACTTACATGAAATTTTATGGTGAATGTGCTCTTATTGATGTTGTACTAAAATGAAAGTTCTTTTTCTGAGGTCCTTTTTTCTGAGAATATGAAGGGGTACAGTCTTAGTTTCACGTGATGTTGTTTAGTCTAGACCTTTTGGTGCTCCAATCCTATTTTGTATGATTATAAGCCATAGAATTTTCCTCTTTGTTTACACCCTTCTATTGTGCTTCTGTGATCACATTAAGCAATTCTAACTTCATGCTATAAGGACTGTTAACATATGAAGTTGATGGATCACTTATTTGATGATTATAAGAGTTAAAGTTAGACCTTAATTAGCCTTGGTTTTTGTCCTTGAACACTGATTTTATGGACAGATTCAATTAAGTAAATAGGATAACCTTGAGACCTAAAGTTGGACACATATTCACGACTACAAGATTATAAACGGAAAGGCGATATGGCAGATATACCTTAGTGTGCATACGATAAAATTCTTAAGTCATCGGATTTGGCGAAACTAGACTTGTTAGGAAAGCAAAATATAAATTATGTTTGGGAAGGATTTCATGGGTGTCGAACTAACAAATGTTTAGCGAGGATTTAAGGATGAGTTATAATGTTCGTTAGATCGTTAAGGAAGTGTTGCACGAGTACCAAGAAGGTTCCATAAGGATTCGAGATCAAACGAAGCGACGAGAACGAAATCGGGAAAACGGGGGATTATACGGTCATATATACGGACCGTATATTTTATACGGCCCGTATACTTGACCGTAGAACCCTTCCAGTGAAGGGTGATTTTTCTGGAGATTCTGGAAGGAACATACGGTCCAATATACGGACCGTATAAATTGTACGGACTGTATATTCCGGGTCGGGTCCGAATTCTATTTTTATATATGCACGATTTTGCCTTCTTTTTCTCACTTCTCACTTCTTTAATCTTCCAAAAACCTCTAGAACCCTCTCCCTAACACATCAATACATATTCAAGAAGGGGAAACAAAGATTAAACATCAAAAGTTAGTAGAGTCAAGGGCGTGGATGCTTCCTAAAAGTTGATAGAAGTTGGAAATCTCCTTGGTAGTCAAGTGGAGTTCTTCTCAAGTGGGGTATTTTTATCCAAAGACCATCTTTACATAATCAAGGTGAGTATTATAATTACTTCATGTTAGTAAGGGTGTTGAGTAGTTGAAGAACTGGAATTATAAACAAGTATGAAGTTGTGTTATAGCTATGGTCATGGGGAATTTCGAAAATGAGTTTAGAGATTGAATAATGTTTAACTTGAGGGAAATTTGTGTATTATAATATTATGGATGTCGTTGTGTTGTTTGGGAGCTGTTTTGTTATATGAGGGAAAGTTGTCGGAACAAACGAAATCTTTGCCTAATTTCCGTTAGCCTTATCCGCCTTAGTTTAGGCTTAAGCATGCCTTCAATAATCTAACCTTCAAACGAATCTCTTTGTATGTAGAATCGTAAGTCGGAAGGAAAGCTTTAAGTCGACGTCGTTAAGGAGATACAAGGTATGTGAGGCTATCCCTTTTCCCTTTACAGGCATGACCCCTATATGTTGATTCCATATATGTCATTTCCCATATTTCTATTCCTAGAAATGCCAAAAGTTTATAGTTCCTGAAGAATCTTACAATGACTCCAATTCGGAAGATTTTCAAACTTAACATTCTAAATGATTTCATGACGTGACTGCGTGGGCTATAAAGCATATGGCTTCCGCTAGTGTCCGAGCGGGCCATATAACATATGGTCCCAGGATATAAAGCATATGGCCACAACTTATGTCTGAGCTAGATAACATATGGCCTAAGTTTATGTCATGGAGTACCCAGGACACAACCCATGATGATGATGACGCCATAATGTACTCGAAGGGTCACGGCCTTACGTCACTCCGAGCGAGCGCACTTTTATTTGGGCTCTCATGCATGCTACGTATATTATATGTATATCTATATTGGAGATATGGGGAAAGGAGAGGCACTATAGACGCATAGCCACCTGATCAGCTGGCCTATTATGATATCATCCCGGACGCGGGATGCCCGGACGCGAGCTATATGGGTAATGGATCGGGCCGTACGTTCCACTATAAAATATGGATATATGGATCGGGCTGCACGTTCCGCAGCAATACATGATATGATATCTACGCGTATGCATGCATGGCTCCGCCTTAAGAGGCAAGCAGTCACCAGTTAGCTTCTCATCTTTATTTTATCTTCTTGTTGTTCTGTTATTTTATGATGTATGCCTTACATACTCAGTACATTGTTCGTAATGACATCCTTTCTTTTTGGACGCTGTGCTCATGCCCACAGGTAGACAAGGAGACGACCCAGCTTCCTAGGAGTCAGATCTGCTTGCACCGGAGCACTTCCATAGACCGGAGGTGCCGTCTCTGATATATTCTTTTGTGTATATATTTGGGTATGATGGGGGTCCTGTCCCTTCTTCATGACCTCAGAGTTTCAATTAGAGGCTCGTAGATACTTGTATGTGGGTAATGGAGGTTATATGACTCTCGATGTATATTTTGCTTATTATTCTTTTGCTGCGTTGAGGGCGTATATTTGTGGATATGTGTACATGTTTTATGGAGCATATATGGGTACAGGTTAAGACGATGGTAGTGTGATGTCTGGTGCTCGTTAGTTAGTTCTGGGTATCTGTCACGGCCCTCTAGGTGGGTCATGACAAAAGTGGTATCAGAGCAGTTCGTCCTAGGGTGTGTCTACGAGCCGTGTCCGGTAGAGTCTTGTTTATGGGTGTGAAGCGCGCCACACTTATAAACGAGAGGCTGCGGGGCATTTAGGAATAATGACCGTCTTTCCTTTCATAGATCGTGCGATAGAGCCATAATGTAAGGTTTCCTCTATTCTAATGGTGCGTTATGATAGCAGCGATGCCGACAAGAAAGAAGAAAATCCGCACAATATTAGATGCCGCAGGGGAAGGCACCAGCCGAGAGCCTCCAACTGAGTTGGGACATGGCGAGGCACAGAGTGCTACTCCTTCGCATACCACTCCCACTCGTATTCCTCCAGCGGTAGAGGAGTATGAGAGGGCTCCAACTCCTCCCCCTATTGCTCCAGATCAGGACTTACGGGATGCCGTCCAGTTGCTGACTCAGTTAGTTACCGCGCAGGCTCAGCGGCAGAGTGTGGGTTCAAGTGATAGGGCAACTAGTGCCCGAGCCCGTGACTTCATAAGCTTAAATCCTCCGAGATTCTTCGGGTCGAAACCGGATGAAAAGCCGCAGGGCTTTATTGATGAGATATTGAGGACGTTGAGGATTATTCATGCTTCGGATACTGAGTCCGTGGAGTTGGCCTCGTATAGACTCCGGGACGTAGCTGTTTTATGGTATAATAATTGGATTTCTTCAAGAGGGGAAAATGCACCTCCCCCAAAATGGCAAGAGTTCGTGGATACTTTTATTCGACATTATTTGCCACCTGAGGTTCGTCGGGCTCACGCAGATAGATTCCTGAATCTCAAGGAAGGAAATATGAGTGCCCGGGAATATAGTCTCCGATTCAATTCATTGGCTAGATATGCCCCGGCCATGGTAGCAGATATGGGAGACCGGGTACATCGATTTGTGAGAGGCTTAGGGCCACACTTATTTAAGGATTGTCTGATAGCCTCGCTCTTTGGAAGGAATGGATATCTCGTGCATTCAAACGCATGCTGAGAACCTAGAAGAACAACAGCAGCCGCCAAGGGGAGAGCGAGCTATGGACAGGGGACATGGAAAGAGGACTAAATCAGTAGGTGCTAGCAGTGAGCACAGAGGAGGCCAGGGGCAGCAGTATTCTAGACATTCAGGCCAGTCTGCATCTATTGCACCTCCTCGGTTTGCGGGCTAAAAGTTTGATCGTCCTACTTATTCTGAGCCGAGTCAGGGTTCGGGAGCTTCAGGTTCCAGTATCGTGGTGATTCTAGTCATAGAAGACCGCCGGTACCACGATGCAGTCAATGTGGTAAGTTACATCCGGGTCAGTATCGCCGAGACTCGGATGCTTGTTATGCCTGTGGTCAAGTTGGCCACATGATGCGTGATTGCCTAGTGAGGAGCGGCCGAGATAAGGTCCAGCCTACAGGCTCAGCAGCGGGTTCTTCGTCGTCGGTGCGCCCCGTAGGGCAGGTTTCTCAGGTTCCAGCGGGCCGTGGCAGAGGCAGAGGAAGAGCCTCTAGTTCGAGCGGTCCCCAGAACCGTATTTACGCATTAACCGGACGACAAGATTTGGAGACCTCTCCCGACGTTGTGACAGGTATATTGACAATATCCTCTTATGATGTTTACGCATTAATTGATCCGGGCTCTACCTTGTCATGTATTACTCCTTACATTACCGGTCGTATCGGGATAACACCCGAGCCAATCAAACCTTTTGAAGTGTCCACTCCAGTTGGCGACCCAGTGCTAGCCAGGCAAGTCTATAGGGGCTGCATAGTCGTAGTGTGTGGCCGACACACCGTAGCTGACTTAATTGAATTGAAAATCTTTGGATTTCGATGTTATTATGGGCATGGACTGGTTAGCTTCTTGCTATGCAAATGTGACCGCGGGGGCCAAGGTGGTCCGGTTCTAATTCCCCGGAGAACCAGTTCTAGAGTGGAAGGGTAACACTGCATCTCCAAGAGGCAGGTTTATTTCCTACCTCAGGGCGAGAAAGTGATTGCCAAGGGCTATATTTATCATCTAGTTCGGGTCCATGATACGGAAGCAAAGCCACCGACTCTTCAATCCGTTCCGGTAGTGAACGAATTTCCAGATGTATTTTCGGACGAGCTTTCAGGCCTTCCACCTGAACGGGAGATTGAGTTCACTATCGATGTATTGCCGGACACTGAGCCAATATCTATTCCTCCCTACAGAATGGCCCCTGCAGAACTGAAAGAATTAAAAGCATAGTTAAAGGATTTACTCGAGAAGGGGTTTATCAGGCCCAGTTCGTCACCATGGGGAGCACCTGTTTTATTCGTAAGGAAGAAAGATGGATCCCTGTGGATGTGTATCAATTATAGGCAATTGAACAGGGTGACAATAAAGAATAAATATCCACTTCCGAGGATCGATGATCTATTCGATCAACTACAAGGAGCCAAATGGTTTTCCAAGATAGATCTGAGGTCAGGATACCATCAAGTGAGAGTCAAAGAAGAAGATATTCCAAAGACGGCTTTTAGGACCAGATATGGTCATTATGAATTTCGGGTGATGTCGTTTGGTTTGACTAACGCTCCAGCGGTGTTTATGAACCTGATGAATGATGTGTTTAGGCCATTCCTGGATTTATTTATAATTGTATTCATCGATGATATCCTGGTATATTCTAAATCAGAGGGAGAACATGCAGAACATTTGCGTATTGTTCTTGAAATTCTCCGAGCTCGCAAGTTATATGCGAAATTTTCAAAATGTGAATTCTGGTTAAACTCTGTAACTTTTCTAGGCCACATTATTTCATCCGATGGTGTTCGGGTCGATACCCAAAAGATCGAAGCTGTGAAAACTTGGTCAAAGCCCACAACACCTACAGAAGTCCGTAGCTTTCTGGGACTGGCAGGGTATTACAGGAGGTTTGTGAAAGGATTTTCCTCTATTTTAGCAACGTTGACGAAGCTAACACAGAAAGCTACTAAATTTCAGTGGACAGATGCTTGTGAGCAGAGCTTTCAAGAGCTGAAAGATAAGTTGACCTCAGCCCCAATCCTGACACTCCCAGAAGGATCAGAAGGTTATGTGGTGTATTGTGATGCCTCAGGTGTCGGGTTAGGCTGTGTATTGATGCAGCACGGCAAGGTCATTGCCTATGCTTCCAGGCAGCTGCGAAAGCATGAGAAGAATTATCCGACCCATGACCTTGAGTTGGCTGCGGTCATTCACGCTCTAAAAATATGGAGGCACTATTTGTACGGCGTCCATGTGGACATCTACACAGATCACAAAAGTCTCCAATATATTTTTAAGCAGAAGGAACTAAACCTGTGTCAAGGCGATGGTTAGAGCTGTTGAAGGATTATGACGTAAATATTCTATACCATCCTGGTAAAGCAAATGTGGTAGCTGATGCCCTTAGCCGTAAATATATGGGTAGTCGAAGTGATGTTCGGCCGAGTAAAAGAAGGAATTAGCTCGCGAACTCCACCGGTGGCTAGCTTGGGAGTTCGTTTAATGGAATCGGGCGATACGGGAGTTAATGTGCTTAACCCGGTTTGTTTCATCCTTGGACACGAAATAAAAAGAGCGTCAATACGAGGATCCCAAATTGAAGTATTATAAAGGTGTGCAGTTCCCAAAAGGAAAGTCACCATTTGAAGTCTCAGCAGACGGGGTTCTCAGGTACCAGAACAGGTTATGTGTTCCGGATATTGCGGGACTTGGTCGTCAGATTCTGGAAGAAGCCCATTATTCCCGTTATTCTGTCCATCCGGGAGCGACGAAAATGTACCATGACCTCAAACTGATGTATTGGTGGGAAGGAATGAAGAGAGATATAGCCGAGTTTGTGGCCCAATGTGTAAACTGTCAACAGGTAAAAATAGAGCACCAAAAACCAACAGGGCTCTTGTAAGAAAATGAAATTCCAACCTGAAAATGGGAGGCAATCAATATGGATTTTGTCGTCGGGTTACCTCGTTCCCGGCATAAGTACGACTCCATTTCGGTGATCGTTGACAGGCTCACGAAATCAGCGTATTTCTATCGGTCAGATCTACATATTCAGCAGAAGATTATGCTAGATTGTATCTTAAAGAGATAGTGCGGCTTCATGGCATTCCTATATCTATTATTACTGATAGAGGAGCACAATTTACAGCTAAATTTTGGAGATCCTTTCAAGAAGGATTGGGCACTCAAGTGAAATTTAGCACTGCATTCCATCCGCAGACTGATGGGCAAGCTGAACGCACTATTCATACCCTAGAAGACATGTTGCGAGCTTGTGCGTTGGACTTTGGCGGGAATTGGGAGGATCATTTGCCACTTATCGAGTTTGCCTATAACAACAATTATCATGCTAGTATTCAAATGGCTTCTTATGAGGCCTTATATGGGAGGAAGTGTAGGTCGCCTATTGGATGGTTTGAAGTAGGAGAGACACAACTAATAGGCCCAGAATTGATCCAACAAACGGTTGAGAAGATTAAGCTTATCCAAGATCGGTTGGTGACAGCTCAGAGCTGCCAGAAGTCGTATGCAGACAATCACCGTAGAAATTTGGAATTCCAGGTCAATGATTGGGTATTTTTGAAGGTATCGCCAATGAAGGGGATAACGAGATTTGTTAAGAAAGGTAAGCTCAGTCCTCGATACATCGGACCCTACAAGATTGTGCGCAGAGTGGGCCAAGTAGCTTACGAGCTGGACTTACCCTCAGAGCTGAATTCGGTTCATCCAGTCTTTCATGTATCGATGCTCCATAAATGTTTTGGGGATCCGACCAAAATAGTACCTGCAAGTGACATTCAAGTCACTGAAAAATTGACCTATGAAGAGGTTCCTGTTGCTATACTAGATAGACAAGTGCGGAAGCTTAGAAATAAAGAAGTCGCTTCGGTCAAAGTCCTATGGAGGAATGATAACAAAGAGGAGATGGCTTGGGAAGTGGAAGAAGCTATGAGTATCAGATATCCACATCTATTTCCACCCCCAACGGAGACCCAAGGTGAAACATCAGTGCCCCCAGGTATGGAATGTATTACTTTATTACTTCTGGGTCGTATGTGACCATATTTCTTATTGTCGATGATGTAGCCCTGTGTGGCGACATTATTTTGGGCTGTTGTGACAGGACGGTAGTTCCAGATTACAGGGGAAACTCTGGCAAAATTTTCGTAGGATTTTCGAGATTTAACATTCGAGGACGAATGTTTTTAAGGGGGGAGAATGTTACACCTCGGCAATTTCGTGATGTGGCGTCGCGAATGGTCTGACGTCGATCAAGTCGGATACGAGACCTTCACAACTACAAGAGGGCGATTGGCAGCCTTAGTGTGCATACAATAAAATTCTTAAGTTATCGGATTTGGCGAAACTAGACTTGTTAGGAAAGCGAAATATAAATTATGTTTGGGAAGGATTTCATGGGTGTCGAACTAACAAATGTTTAGCGAGGATTTAAGGATGAGTTATAATGTTCGTTAGATCGTTAAGGAAGTGTTGCACGAGTACCAAGAAGGTTCCATAAGGATTCGAGATCAAACGAAGCGACGAGAACGAAATCGGGAAAACGGGGATTATACGGTCATATATACGGACCGTATATTTTATACGGCCCGTATACTTGACCGTAGAACCCTTCCAGTGAAGGGTGATTTTTTTGGAGATTCTGGAAGGAACATACGGTCCAATATACGGACCGTATAAATTGTACGGACCGTATATTCCGGGTCGGGTCCGAATTCTATTTTTATATATGCACGGTTTTGCCTTCTTCTTCTCACTTCTCTAATCTTCCAAAAACCTCTAGAACCCTCTCCCTAACACATCAATACATATTCAAGAAGGGGAAACAAAGATTAAACATCAAAATTTAGTAGAGTCAAGGGCGTGGATGCTTCCTAAAAGTTGATAGAAGTTGAAATCTCCTTGGTAGTCAAGTGGAGTTCTTCTCAAGTGGGGTATTTTTATCCAAAGACCATCTTTACATAATCAAGGTGAGTATTATAATTACTTCATGTTAGTAAGGGTGTTGAGTAGTTGAAGAACTAGAATTATAAGCAAGTATGAAGTTGTGTTATAGCTATGGTCATGGGGAATTCTGAAAATGAGTTTAGAGATTGAATAATGTTTAACTTGAGGGAAGTTTGTGTATTACAATATTATGGATGTCGTTGTGTTGTTTGGGAGCTGTTTTGCTATATGAGGGAAAGTTGTCGGAACAAACGAAATGCTGCCTAATTTTCGTTAGCCTTATTCGCCTTAGTTTAAGCTTAAGCATGCTTTCAATAATCTAACCTTCGTACGAATCCCTTTGTATGTAGAATTATAAGTCGGAAGGAAAGCTTTTAGTCGACGTCGTTAAGGAGACACAAAGGTATGTGAGGCTATCCCTTTTCCCTTCAAAGGCATGACCCCCATATGTTGATTCCATATATGTCATTCCCCATATTTCTATTCCTAGAAATGCCAAGAGTTTATAGTTCCTGAAGAATCTTACAATGACTCCAATTCGAAAGATTTTCAAACTTAACATTCTAAATGATTTCATGACGTGATTGCGTGGGCTATAAAGCATATGGCTTCCGCTGGTGTCCGAACGGGCCATATAACATATGGTCCCAGGCTATAAAGCATATGGCTACAGCTTATGTATGAGTTACATAACATATGGCCTCAGTTTATGTCATGGAGTACCCAGGACACAACCTATGATGATGATGACGCCATAATGTACTCGGAGGGTCACGACCTTACGTCACTCCGAGCGAGCGCACTTTTATTTGGGCTCTCATGCATGCTACGTATATTATATGTATATATGATATGTATATCTATATAGGGGATATGGGGAAAGGAGAGGCGCTATAGACGCATAGCCACCTGATCAGCTGGCCTATTATGATATCATCCCAGATGCGAGCTATATGGGTGATGGATCGAGCCGTACGTTCCACGACAAAATATGGATATATGGATCGGGCTGCATGTTCCGCAGCAATACATGATATGATATCTATGCGTATGCATACATGGCTCCGCCTTAAGAGGCAAGCAGTCACCAGTTAGCTTCTCATCTATATTTTATCTTCTTATTCTTCTGTTATTTTATGATGTATGCCTTTCATACTCAGTACATTGTTCGTACAGACATCCTTTCTTTTTTGGATGCTGTGCTCATGCCCACAGGTAGACAAGGAGACGACCCAGCTTCCTAGGAGTCAGATCCGCTTGCACCGGAGCACTTCCATAGACCGGAGGTGCCGTCTCTGATATATTCTTTTATGTATATATTTGGGTATGATGGGGTCCTGTCCCATCTTCATGACCTCAGAGTTTTAGTTAGAGGCTCGTAGATGCTTGTATGTAGGTAACGGAGGTTATGTGACTCTCGATGTATATTTTGCATATTATTCTTTTCTTTGCCGTGAGGTCTTATATTTGTGGATATGTGTACATGTTTTATGGAGCATATATGGGTACAGGTTAAGACGATGGTAGTGTGATGTATGGTGCTCGGTAGTTAGTTTCGGGTACCTGTCACGACCCTCTAGGTGGGTCGTGACACACAGGTAGATAGGGAGGTGGCCCAGATTCCTAGGAGCTATTCAACAGATTTACAGGAGCACTCCACTCTTCCGGAGGAGCCATTTTTGATACATTATTTTGTGTATATATTTGAGCACGACGGGGTTCTGTCCCGTCCTTATGTCTAGTACTCTAGTAAAGGCTTGTAGATACGTATGTGTGGGTAGTAGTTGTCCCATGGATACATCAGTGTATATTTGTGTATATCATTTTTGCAGCTGTGAGGGCTTATATATATGTATGTGTTGCCTTGGAGATTGTGTATGTTCAGGTTGGGTAAGATGATTAGCATAGTGAGTGGCGCTCGGTAGTCAACTCCGGGTACCCGTCATGGCCCCCTAATCAGGTCGTGACAGTGTGAGTTGAAGTTCTTCAAGTATAAGGTATGTTCTTCATCTTATCTTTTATGTTGAGTTGATTTGAAGGTTTAGCAAGTCTTAAAAGTAAAAATAGTTATGGAGAAAAGGTCATAAAGTATTGTGTTGTAGTTTGTAAGTTCATGAACTGTTTTGAGCATGTTGTGGCTGTGTTGTTGAGCTAATTTCCAGGTATATGGATGGTATCTAATGTTGTTGGTGTGTTGATGACATTATGCTCCTTGATTAGAAAGAAAGGTTATTATTGAATATTGGTATACTTTGGGTTGTTTGGCGTATATTCTTTGTATGGGTAGTGAAAGGAGTATTTAATGACTTTTGTAAGCTTGTTGTTGTTATTATGGGTTGTTATATATGTTGAGGTGATTGGAGAGTTGTTACACCTTGAAAATTTCCCCTTAAGCGTACAGTGGATAGACTAATGAGGGGTACGATGTATATGAGGTTTGGACAAGTAAGAACTAGTATGTGATGATGCTAATTAAGAATTTCAAAGGCATTAGACTTGAGGAAAGAAAGTTGTTAAGAGAAGCGAGACTTAAGTTAGTGTATCGGACGAGAATTATGAGCATTGAGTTAATGATGTCCTAATGATGTCCCAAGAAAGAGTTATAGCTGTTATACCCCGCCTTTTTGCATAATCGGAAAATTTGAAATAATTGTGATTTATGAGAAAGGAGGCCATGTTTGAATTTTTCTTAGTATGTGTACGTTGGTTATGGAAGTTGAATGTGGAAACACTGGAGAAGGCCTAAGGGCAAAATTGGAATTTTGGAAATTTATTTCGGGAATTACAAAAACGAGATTTTAGCCAATTGGGCTCAAAGGAATAAAATGGAAAATGAGGCCCAAAGAAGCAAGGGGTGGCCGGCCAACCTAGGCCCAACCCACCAAGTTAATAAAATTTTTCCATGTGCCATGCATGTGAATTATTAAAGGGGCAACTATATATATGTGGTTATCTCTAGAAATTTCAAGAAAAATCAAAACAAAACCAAGAAAAAGAAAAGGGAGGCAATCGGCTAGAGAGAAAGAGAGGAGAAGAGAAAAGGAAAAAATTCTTGGAGCTTATTCTTGGTTCAAAAATCCATCTCTTTTGGAATTACTACTAAGCTCAAGCCCCTCTCCAACATGGTATAATTTTCAAGGCAAGAAAGAGCTTCTTTTGGCAAGTGGAAAAAGGTAAGAATTCTATGTTCTTTTTGTTATGGAAGATTTATGAATATTAGTATAAGTGAAATTGCAAGGAAATCATGGAGTTGTGAGTTGTATGTATGGAAGCCGTGTATGTGTGTGTGTGTGTATATGGCCGTATGTATGTATATGTTGCATGGATTTGGTTAGTTGAATTTAGTGTTGTGTTTTAGTTGTGGTTATGATGGAATTCATGTTGGAAATGAAAGTTGAAGGAACTTGATAGAAGTTGGAAACAAAGGGTGTAGCCGTGTGGTATGGAAGGGAAAATAAAAGTGAATTAATTTCGTTTGATGTGCTAATTGTGTTGTTATGATCCTAGTGATGCAAATAAGGGCTTAATGACTTGAATTGGCATTGAAGTTGCTTGTATGTAATTATGGGAATTTATGTGAATTTTGTATGATTTTTATACAATGATGGAAGTAAGGTTCTAAATGTGAATTATGGTTGTTGTTAATAATTAGTAGGGAAGACAATGTGATTTGGAAGCTTTGTCGTGTTTGTAGAAGGTTTGGATGGAATAAGGAATTGATGGAAATACTTGAATTCGTGAATAATTTATGGAATGCTAATGGAATGTATTTGTATAATCTTGCATTAGTATAGAAATGTTGACATTAGTTTGATAGTGTGAAGTTGGATGGAAGTTGTTGAGTTATGTCGAGAGGAGACTATTTATGTCGTAATGTAGTTTGTGTTGGTTGTTGTTGTTGTTGTTGGTGTTGTTGTTGGCTTGTTGTTGATTGTTTTGAGCCGAGTTGAATCTCGGGAGCATCATATTTATGGGGAGGTCTTTGCCGAAATTTCGGTAGCCAAATACTCAACCAAAGTTGAAATGTTAACTTGCGTGAATAGTATGCGGTAAGAGTGACCATTTGCAGATTTCTGACGAAACGGGAATTGAGATTGAACGAGCGTAAGGCACAGTCAAGGTATGTAAAGCCTTCCCTATCTTTCTTTGGCATGTTCTGAGTGTAACAGGCTTGGAAGCGAGCCTTGATTGCACTTCTGCGACTCACAAACCAAGATTGAAAATAGCGCCAAATCATTCAGTAAGATTGAACCAATTTCCTCTAAATTGACCTATAAGTATGCAACTTCCATAAATGGAGTCGAAACACTCTAAGATGGTTATGGGCGACTCCCTAAGGTTTATTATCCATAATCTACGTATTTTACTATGGTTGGGTCGAGGGGGGGCCCACAAAACCCTGATACTCCCGGTAGGGCTCAAATTGATCTATTTCTGTCCGTTCTTCATAAGTAACTCTTAATTATGTTTCCGTCCGCTAACTAATGAGTATTATGACCATCTATCTGAATCTTGATATTAGTCTGTCATCTGGAACGATTCTGGACACTCTGTTTTGATATAATAAATTACTACGATTTGACACATTCTCGAACTATTTCGGTTTATTAAGTACGTATGTCGGTACGTATGCATATGGTTTCTCATTTGTACGTTCGTGGATGCCTCGCTTCCTTGGCTGCGCCGGGCCGGGTTACGTGATTCGTGCACCTGTTTGCATTGTTCACCGCGTCCCTCGGATGTGCGGGCGGGATCTGTCGTATACGATTATGATGCGATTATGATACGCTATGTGATATTATGGGGATGGCGGCGGGGATGGCATTTGATACGATTAAATGTCCGCGCGTCCGTACTACGAGGGCGGGTTACGTACCGCGTCCCTTACTAAAGTAGGGATACGTACGTATGTGATTGGGATCGATATATACGATTTGTACGTACGTACTTGATTATGACTCGCATGCATGATTAAATGCATTACCGATTGTATGTCCGATTTGGATCCATAACTGTCATGTCACCTTACGAAAAATCGATTCGGACCCGATTACATACATCCATACATTTGAGTTACGGTTTTGTGCGAGAGCACCGTCTGTACGCTCGTAAGTCGACTCCGCCTATGATTACGTACGTACGCTCTGTAAGTCGACTCGCTATGAATCCGATTAATCGCTCTTACGTACTTCTTTTTGTTACGATTTTACATCTCGACTCAGTTATCTTAATTATGTATGTTATGTTTCCGCTTTACATACTCGGTACATTTTCCGTCTTGACCCACATTCTTCGGGGGCTGCGCTACATGCCCGCAGGTACAGACGCGCAGCGTGATACGCCGCCAGTGTAGGACATCAGTCTGCTGTTTGAAGGGCTCCCTTTGATCCGGAGCTGATACTTTTGGTATATATCTTCTGTTGTTTGTATGATCTGTATATATGGTCATTTGGGTACAGCGGGGCCTGTCCGTCTTGATTTTGTTACGTATGTTAGGAGACTGTGTAGACATGTACGTAGGTTTGTGGGTTGTCAACGGCGGTACGTATGTTCGAGTTTGCGACTCACATTATGATAGCCCTAACGGCTCCTGTACAGGTTTCAGTATATATATATATATATATGCATATGTATGTTTGTGCGAAGTATCTGTATGAATTTATGTATGTTTAAGTGGATTCTGTTATATCCCGTGTTTTTGCACATTCGGGAAATTTGGACCTAATTGTGATTTGTAAGAATAAGGCCATGCTTTGATTTTATGTGGTGTGTATGTTGTCACTTATGGAAATATTGACATGAGAACATTGGATAAGGCCTAAGGGCAAGTTTGGAATTTTGAAAATTAGTTCCGGGAATTTTTTTAAAATAAGATCCATGATGAATTGGGCCAAAAAAAATAAATAAGAGAAAGTGAGGCCCAAAGCTAGGGGTGTGGCCGGCCAAGGCTTCATGGCCCAAGGCCCACATGGAATTAAAATTCCATGTGATTAAATAGGAAAGCCTCCATAATATTCTCCATAA
>NW_026716695.1:0-16524 GCF_029784015.1 Lycium ferocissimum
CGGGACAATCGGGTTAACTACGATAAGTTAGGGACAAGACTATTCGGGGGTACAAAGTCGAGACTTTTAACCACGATTTTGTTCTAAGACATAAGTTGCTTGTGATTTGGTTGGCATGGAATATTAATAAAATTTGGGGGTCAAAAGTTACTGGAGCTCGCAGCGGTGATCCATGCTTTGAAGATATGGAGACATTATTTATATGGGGTTCATGTTGATATCTATACGGATCATAAAAGCCTCCAATATATCTTTAAACAGAAGGAGCTGAATACTGCGGCGAGAGAGAGATGGTTAGAGTTCCGAAAGATTATGATGTTGATATTCTATACCATCTGGGAAAGCTAATGTTGTGGCGTATGCTCTCGGCCGCAAATCTATGGGCAACTTTGGCGGATGTTCCATTGGAAAAGAAAGAAATAGTTCGTAAAATTCATCAGCTGGCAAGTCTTGGAGTTCGTGTAGCCGAATCTGGGGATACTGGGATTTCTGTCCGAGAAGTTGCTGAATCTTCTATTCTGGAAGAAATAAAGCGCCGCCAATATGAAGATCTTGTTCTAGTGCATTACAGGGACATAGCCCGTGAAAAGGAGAAGACGCCGTTCGAGATTACACCAGATGGGGTATTATTACACAGGGGCAGACTGTGCGTACCTGAGGTTGCTGAGCTACGGCGGCAGGTTATGGGCGAGGCACATTATGCCCGTTATTCTGTTCATCCAGGTGCTACAAAAATGTACCACGACCTCAGATGTCTGTATTGGTGGGACGGTATGAAAAAGGATATCGCAGAATTCGTGGCCCAGTGCCCAAATTACCGAGTCAAGATTGAGCACCAGAAACTCGGTGGCTTATTGCAGGAAATGGAGATACCGACGTGGAAGTGGGAGATAATTAATATGGATTTTATTACAGGTTTGCCTCGCACTCCACGGAAGTATGACTCCATTTGGGTTATCGTTGATCGGCTGACGAAATCAGCCCACTTTCTTCCAGTCCGGACCACGTATGCAGCTGAGGATTATGCCAGATTATACATTAAGGAAATAGTGAGGCTTCATGGAGTCCCCGTATCTATTATCTCCGACCGAGGAGCCCAGTTTACAGCAAATTTCTGGAGGTCATTTCAAGACGGATTGGGGACTCAGGTAAGTCTTAGTACTGCTTTCCATCCTCAGAGTGACGGACAGGCCGAGCGCACCATCCAGACACTCGAAGATATGTTGCGGGCCTGTGTTATTGATTTCAGAGGTAGCTGGGATGACCATTTGCCGCTGGTTGAATTTGCCTATAATAATAGCTACCACTCCAGTATTCAGATGGCCCCGTACGAGGCGTTATATGGCAGAAAATGCAGGTCACCGATCGGCTGGTTTGAAATTGGAGAAACTAAATTAATTGGTCCAGATATGATCTAGCAAGCGGTGGACAAAGTGAAGCTGATCCAGGAGAGACTATTAGCGGCCCAGAGTCGACAGAAATCATACGCAGATAATCGACGTCGGCACTTGGAATTTCAGGTTGGTGATTGGGTATTCCTGAAGGTATCGCCTATGAAAGGTGTTATGAGATTCGGCAAGAAAGGGAAGCTCAGTCCGAGATATATTAGGCCTTATCAGGTTATTCGGAGAATAGGCAAAGTTGCCTACGAATTGGATCTGCCAGCAGATTTGGGCGCAGTGCATTCGGTATTTCACGTTTCTATGCTTCGTAAATGCATTGGTGACCCTTCCAGAATATTTCCTGTGGATGATGTCCAGGTCACGGAGGAACTATCATATGAGGAAAGCGTAGGTAGCTATATTGGATCGTCAGGAAAGAAGGTTGCGGAACAAAGATGTGGCCTCCGTTAAGGTGCTGTGGCGGAATAATAATCGGGAAGAAATGACCTGGGAAGCTGAGGAGCAGATGAAAAAGAAGTATCCTCACTTATTTCCGGCGCCCGCAGGTAATCTCAATTCCTTTACTTGGTTATGGTGATTAATGAATTGTGTGTGATAGCTATAAAAGAACTCCCCCGAATTGTTTGCAAGGCCCGTAAGGTTAATTTAACATTCGAGGACGAATGTTCTAAAGGGGGGGAGGATGTTATATCCCGAGTCTTTGCTTATTCGGAAAAATTTGAAATAAATTGGGCTTGAAAAAAATAAGGTTATGTTTGATTTTATTTCATAGGTGTGTTGTTCATGACCCATTAATGTGGAAATAGCGGGAAAGGCGAGGGGCAAAAATCGGAAATTTCAGAAATTAATTTCGGGAATTACAAAATGAGATCCACAATCGGGCCAAAAGAGCAAAAGAAGAAAAAAATTGGCCCAAAAGAGAGGGGTGGCCGGCCAAGCCTTGGCCCAAGCCCTTATTTTCATTAATTTTCCATGTGATTAATATGTTGTATTAATAGAAGTTTCAAGAGAAGTAAAGAAAAAGAAGAGCCAAAAAAAAAAAAAAAAAGAAGAAGAACAAGCTTAACCATTCGGCCAACACCCCCCAAATTCATCCCCTTTAAATCTTGTCCCAAAAATTATTTTCTTGTGGTGATTCTACTAATTGAAGGACCCTCTTCAACGTGGTGTAGCTATTTCGGAAGATAGACCGCTTGTTGCGTCAATTTGACACCTTGGCCAAGTGAAGAAGTTAGGAAGAAAAAGGTAAGATTTCATTCCTTTCATCTTGAAAGAGATATGTATATGTGTTGTAGAATGTGGAAAGGAGTGTAGAACAAAGAAATTGTGTGTTGTAGGTGTGTAAATGTGTGTGGCCGAAAATGGAGTTGAGAGAGGAAGTAGATTAAGTGTTATTTGTTATGTTAATTGTGTTGTAATGGCCTTGTGGAGTGAGTGGAAGAATGTTAATCGCAATTTGCATGAAAATTGGATGAAAAAGGATTGTGGGAAAATTTATGAATTTATGGTAAATTTATGTAATTACGACAATGAATTGTTAAGGTGCAAATCATGACTGGTTAATGAATTCGGAAGGTGAAAATGCGTTATGAATATTTATGCCGAAGAATAGAGGTTTCGGACGAATTATGGTCTTGGTGGAATTTTTGTATGTTTTGCAAATAATTGGTATCATGCCATGTAATGCTTCCGAATAGCCTTGGAATGATTTTGAATTAGCGAATAGACATGGAAATATTGATGTTGGATTGGAAGTGCAAAGTTAGGTTAGAAGTTGTGGCACTATATAAGAAAAATGCTATTCACGCTAGAAAGCGTTTTAGTATGATTGTTGATGTTGTTGGTGTTGTTGTTGGACTGTTGTTGATATTTTTGGCCGAGTTAAATTCTCGGGGATCTTTGTATGTGTGTGGGGAGATGCTGCCCAAATTTCTGTAGACAAGAATAGGTTAAGATGGGATTCCTAGAAGCTAATGGCTAACATTTGGTAATTGTGACCAATTGTAGGTTTTGGACGAAACGGGAATTGAGTTTGGTCAAGCATAAGGAGTAAATAAGGTATGTAAAGCTTTGCTTTTATTCTCTTGGCATGTCCTAGGTATGTTAGGCTAAGATACGAGCCTTGGGGACGACTCTACTCCTCGGAATCCGAGCCTAAATTTGACCCTTTTTCATTCAGTAAAATTGAATTATCTATTCCTTGTTTTGTTGAAACAAACGCTCAAACATCTATAACTTGCCAACTGAAACCGAATAACGCTAAAACTTCCATAGATAGTCCCCCAAGGTCTAGTAATCATAATTCGGGTGCGCTGCCTCGGCTCGACCGAGGTGGGCCCACGAATCTCGAGGTCTCACTACGTTGCCCTATTGGACTTAGCTTGTATGCTACCTAAGGGAACCCTTAGCTATCATTATGACTACTAAACGATAGATATTTTGACTTTCCTAGTGACTCTCATAACATGTTTAGACACCTGAAAATAACTTCAAAAGCTCGTAACTTTTGTATACTAATTTCGATTGACCCGAAACTCGTTCATGTACTTTTGAGTGTCGATAAGCATACTTGGCTGTCAAATTCTGAAAGGTGACTTTTTTACTTATTCGTTTACATGCATTTGGTTACTCACGACTCCGCTCGTGCTTATGGTTATTGCCTCATTCACCGAATCCCGGGCCGGTTATATTTCGTGCGCGTTATGATATATTCCGGTGTGATGTTGTGTTACGGTTTCCCGGGCTCCTCGCTAGAGAGCCGGGTTCCGTTTATATTTGGTGTTATGCTGTGTATGGTGTTATGGTTGGCTATGATGTGTTACGGGGATATGTTGGGTTACGCAGATATGAAACTTTACGGTGTGATCTTGTGGTATGGCGCCATCGATGGGCGGGCGACCATCGTTCTAAGAGCCTATGCATGACTTATATTTTAATTACATATTTTGACATTTTGCATATCATATCTATTTTCTGTATTCTGTTATTGTGGTTCTGTATTTCTGCTTTACATACTCAGTACATATTCCGTACTGACCCCCTTTTCTTCGGGGGCTGCGTTCATGCCCGCAGGTACAGACGCTCAGCTTGGTGATCCACCCGCCTAGGACACCTATTCAGCTTTCTGGGAGTGCTCCTTCGTTCGGAGCCGATATTTTGGTATATATATTTTTCTGATGCATATGTATATATTTATTCAGGGGTACGACGGGGCCCTGTCCCATCATATGGTTTTGTTACTCGATTTAGAGGTACGTAACGTTGTGGGTGTAGCTATATCCGTGGCTATGTATATGTGTGATATATGTTTGGGCGTGATTTACTCACGTGGTAGCCTTGTCGGCCATTCCGATATGATATGTACCGTGACAACCGGGGTAGCCGGCTTTTCGACATATGTTGACTATTTTATGATAATCATTGGCTATTATGCGCTAATCTGAGATCATATGTGATTATTTATATTTATGCAAGTTAGTATGTTAATTCGAGTGTGGCATGCGAGTGTCCAATTCGGACACTAGTCGCTTTATACGGGGTTGGGTCGTGACACTTTTGTGTATAGTATATGAAGAACACCTATCTAGGGCAATCGTTCTTTCAGCATGCTTATGTAACTCGCATTGTTCAAAGGTTCTTGATGTCGCCTACTTATGAGATCGTTTAAGTCATGTATGGGCCCTAGATGTCCAGTAAGATTCAGATATAAGTATAGGGGTGTTTGGTCGCTAGAGGTCAGACACTCGTCACGACTCATCGGTTTGGGTTGTGACAGAAGTGGTATTAGAGCAGTTCTGTCCTAGGGTTGTCTACAGACCGTGTCTAGTAGATTCTTATTTATGGGCGTGTTGTGTACCACACTTATAAACAGGAGGCTACAGGATATTTAGGGTGATGTCATTCTTTCTCTCTTAGATTGTGCGATAGAGCCATGTGTTTTGCTTCCGCTTCTGATGAATTGTTCTGATTTCAGCGATGCCCCGCAAGAAAGCTTCAGCTGCTCAGAAAGGCAAGAGAGCGGCCGGTGAGGCCACTAGCCGTACTCGGGAGGCTATGAGGGCTCAGGATGACATTCAGAGTGAGGGGCCGTCCGGACATCGCATACCCCTCCTCCGCAATGTTTTATTCCTCGGCCCGGATATGAGCCGGGATGTGTTGGATCGTGCGGTTATTGACTAGATTAGTAGCCGCCCGGTGCTCGGCGCGGAGCGGTGTTGACCGATTAGACATTTAATGTAGTTCAAGAGTTAGGACCTTCCTTGAGTTAGGTCCTCTTGAGTTTTCTGTGGTAAAGCAAAATATGGACCCCCAAAATTTTAGTGATGGTATGCAGAGGACCTTGAGGGTTATGCACGCGGATGAGGTCGAGTCGGTGGAGTTGGCTTCGTATAGGCTCCGCGATATTGTAGTACATGGGTATCAGACTTGGGAGTTATCTAAGGGAGAGAATGCCCCTCCAGCTGTTTGGCGAGAGTTCTCGAATGCTTTTATTTGCCATTATCTACCTCCTGAGGTCAAGCGAGCCCGATCAGATATATTCGTACGTATTGAGCAGGGCAGTATGAGTGTCTAAGAGTATTGCGTGTATTTTAATTCCATGGCCAGATATGCTCCAACCATAGTGGCTGAGATGGAGGACAGAGTTCATCGCTTTGTGGCTGGTCTAGGGCCACATTTGATAGATGCTTGTACGACTGCCGCATTATAGTCAGGCATGGATATCTCCCGTATACAGGCATAAGCACAGAATTTTGAGCACTGCAAGCGTCAGCGAAGGGCAGACCGTGACCGGGGCCATGGCAAGAGGGACAGATCCTTAGATATTAGGGGTGACTCTAGGGGAGGACAAAGACAGCAGTATCCCCGCTATCCATTCCATTCAGCAGGGAGTGCATCTCCGCGGTTTTCGGGTCCGGGGTTTGTTCGGTCTTCTTATTCTGGAGCGACCTAGAGTTCTAGAGCATCAGGCTCTCAGTACAGACCGGAGTCAGGCCAGGCGAGGCCACCCTTGCCATGGTGTGCTCAGTGTGGTAGGCTACACGCTAGGCAGTGTCGATTGGGGATGGATGGTTGCTATGCTTATGGTCAGTCAGGTCACAGGGTGAGGGAGTGCCCAATGAGGGTTGGTACAGGTATGGTTCAACCTACAGGGTCTGTGGCTGGCTTTTCTTCTGCAGTGCGCCCTTCAGGTCAAGTTTTTTAGACGCCAGCAGGGCGAGGTAGAGGGAGGAGTGGAGCATCCAGCTCGAACGGTCCTCAGCATCGCGTGTATGCATTGGCTGGTAGATAGGACCGCGAGATGTCTCCTGATGTTGTTACGCAGTATATTATCAGTTTTCTCCCATGATGTTCATGCACTGATTGATCCAGGTTTCACCTTATCATATGTTACGCCCTATGTTGCCGGCAAGTTTAGGATAGAGCTCGAGTTGATTAAACCCTTTGAGGTGTCCACGCCAGTTGGTGATCCGGTTATAGCTAAGCGAGTATACCGGGGCTGTGTTGTTTTAGTTTGTGACCGCCACATCGTAGAAAATTTGATTGAGTTAGATATGATTGATTTTGATGTTATTATGGGCATGGACTGGTTGGCTTCTTGTTATGCTAATGTTGACTATAGAGCAAAGATGGTTCGATTTCAGTTTCCAGGCGATCCAGTCCTAGAGTGGAAATGCAATGCTGATTCGCCTAGGGGTAGGTTTATTTCCTACCTTAAGGCAGAGAAGATGATCAGAAAAGGGTATATTTTTCACCTAGTTCGAGTTCAAGATGTGCGGGCAGAGTGGCCATGAGTTCCCAGAAGTGTTTCCAGATGAGCTTCCAGGCATTCCCCCAGAAAGAGAGATTGATTTTACTATCGATCTATTGCTAGATACTCAGCCAATATCTATTCCTCCGTATAGGATGGCACTTGCGGAGTTGAAAGAATTGAAGGAGCAGCTGAAAGATTTTCTCGAGAAGGGCTTTATTAGGCCTAATACCTCGCCGTGGGGAGCACCAGTGTTATTTGTAAGAAAGAAGTATGGCTCATTGCGAATGTATATTGACTATAGGCAATTGAATAAAGTGACTGTAAAGAATAAGTATCCGCTCCTGAGGATGGACGATTTATTCGATCAGTTGCAAGGTGCCAAATATTTCTCAAAAATAAACTTGAGGTCAGGATACCACCAGGTTAGGGTGAAGGAAGAGGACATTCCAAAGATGGCATTTCGGACTAGATATGGCCACTATGAGTTCCGTGTTATGTCGTTCGGGCTAACTAATGCCCTAGCTTTATTCATGGATTTGATGAATCGTGTATTCATACACTTCCTAGATTTGTTCGTGATTGTGTCTATAGATGATATTCTGGTTCATTCACCATCAGAGGTTGATCATGCAGAGCACCGACAAGCAGTGCTTGGGGTCCTTCGAAAAAGAGAGCTATATGCCAAGTTTTCTAAGTGTGAGTTCTGGCTGGACTCTGTGGCTTTTCTAGGCCACATTATTTCAGAGGAAGGCATTAGAGTGGATGCCCAAAAGATTGAGGCCGTGAAGAATTAGCCAAGGCCCACGGCACCAACAGAGATACGTAGCTTCTTAGGTCTGGCAGGATATTATAGAAGGTTCGTAGAAGGATTTTCCTCTCTTTCAGCCCCATTGACTAAGTTGACTCAGAAATTAGCTAAGTTCCAATGGACAGATGCTTGTGAGCAGAGTTTTCAGATGTTGAAGGATAAGTTGACTTCAGCACCAGTTTTGACTCTTCCAGAAGGAGTAGATGGCTATGTGGTATATTGTGATGCTTCAGGTGTTGGGTTGGGCTGTGTGTTGATGCAGCACGGTAAGGTTGTCGCTTATGCTTCTAGACAGTTGAAGAAGCACGAGAAGAATTATCTAACCCATGATCTTGAGCTAGCGGCAATGATTCATGCTTTGAAAATATGGAGGCACTACTTATACGGTGTCCATGTTGACATCTATATTGATCATAAGAGTCTCCAGTATATATTTAAGCAGAAGGACTTGAATGTTACATTCCGTATTTTGTACCCTCGGGTAAGTCAAGGCAAGCGACACAAGTCGCGTATGGAAAAATTGTAAAGTTGGAATATTAAGAAAGGCAAGGGGTAAAAAGGTAAATTTGCAAAACGACTCATGGAAATACGGAGAAAGGCTAGGGGAAAATTTGGAACTAAGGAAAATGTTTTTCATGAAATAGAAGAAATTGCTAGAATTTTCAAGAAAGGGGGGCCACTTGGCCGTGGACCCCACTTGCAAAACATGGCCAAATGAATTCAAGCCAAGCTAGGGGCTATATGTTTAATTTCAATTGGAAGGGGCCATGTATATATAGAAGGGGAAAGATGATTTATTCATCTTATTTCCCTAGATTTTTCAAGAAAGCAAGAAAGAGAGAGAGAGAGCTTGGCCATTCGGCCTTAGGAAAAAAAGAAGAGAAAAACCGAGAGAAAAAGAAAAAAAAAAGAAGAGAGTTTCCAACTTGTTTCTTCATAGCCAAACAATTCCTTGAAGGGTTCTTAGTAAGTTGAAGTGGTTTGTGGAGCAAGAAGGATACATATTCATACAAGTTGTTAAGTTGAGTCAAGTGAAGAAGTTGAGGAAAAGGTAAGGTTTAATTCCTCTTTTGTATGTTATGAGTGTTTATGCATGTTGTGGAGTATGAAAAATGGATGAAATTCATGTGTATGGAAGTGTGTGTGTGTGTGGCCGTGACCTACAAGGACAATCCGTGTGCATGTGTTATGTTGTGTTATGTTGTGTTGTGTTGTATGTTGGTTGTTGTAATGTGTGGAAAATATGGAAATCCATGAAAAGCATGTATATGGAGTGTTGGCCGAATGGTAGGTAGTAGTAGTATGTGGTGAATTGATTTTATTTAGAATGGAAATTGTTGTTATGGTAGGTTCTATGATGTTAGAATAAAGATTTAGTGGTTTGGAGGAATGAAGATTGGGTTGTTGTGATTGAATTTGAAAGAAGGAAAAAAAAATGTTGTTGTTGTTTCATAAATTGGAAGATGTGGGTAAGTAGTATGTTGATGGTATTGTTGGAATATTATGTGAATTATATTGTATTGAATTGTAGGGAATTGAATTGAATTGCATTGAAAAGAATTGAATTGAGTTGAATTAAATATAAGTGGTTTGTTGGTATTGCTGGTTGATAGTTTGGCGGGTTTGAATTCTCGGATTGTTGTTGAGTAAAAATTGGCCAAGTTGAACTTGGAGGAATGGAATATTTACAGGGAGTCTTTGCCGAAATTTCGATAGCCAAGTATTATTTTAAGAATTCAATTCTAAAGGCACTAATCATGTTTGGTAAACATGACCAATTTGTAGATTTTGGCGAACTTGGAGCTTGAGTTTGGAGACGTGAACAAAGCGTAAAAGGTATGTGAAGCCTACCTCTCCTTCATTTGGCATGTCCTAGTTAGTATAAGTTAAAATCTTACCCTCGGGAAAAGTCCTACCCCTCGGAAACGACACCTAAATTTATTCCTTTTTCATTCAATAGAATTGAATCCATAACTTGTGCTTTAAAGAAAAGAAGTGTTCAAACGTCCGAAACCTTTGGAAATGAAATTGAAATGCCTTGAAACCTTCGTGAATGACCCCAATGGTACATGATGACCGTGTTTTTATGTTCGTCACCCGAGTCTCGATAAACGTGCATATCGGTTTCCATTACTTCTTTCATAGGAACTTTATAATCTTATTTTATGTTTCCTTATGGTGTTGCTATTCATTGATGGTCTCGCCTTATAATGATTGTTCCTTCAAGGTGAGACGAAACGACCGTGGTTATTCCATAAGGTAATCGGGGCTACCGACCTTACGTCACCCCGATAGACACATGACTTTCTTTGGGTTCTTATGCATGCTTGCTTATATGATATGTACATGACATGTATATGATATGTATATGAAAATGGGGAAATTTTGGGGAATGGATACATGTTGCGCTATAGACGCATTTGCCACAGTCAGCTGGCGTAATTCCATCCCGGACGCGGGATGCCCGGACGCGGGACACATGTGGGCGAGCCGACGTATTTCGGCGACATGACTTGTTTTATTTTCACATGTATATGACAAGAAATGTTTTTGAAAAAAATATAATAAGCAAGCATGACATCCGCCTGAGAGGCACTTACAGGTACAGATTATCCTTTTTTCTCGTTACATGATCTTTGGTCCCACAGGTTGTTATTGCTCACATGTTACATGCTTCATTGTATTATTTCTATGGCTTACATACTCGGTACCTTTGTTCGTACCGACCCCTTTTCTTGGGGTCGCGTCTCATGCCACGCGCGGTAGACGGGTTGACGAGTTCGACTCCTAGAGCTTTTCGAGTTTTGTACATTGAAAGGCGCTCCGGTTGTTCCGGAGAACTCCGTTTTGGGTACTACTCTTATGTATATATCTGAACTCAAAGAAAGTCGATCCACTTGTAATTACATGTATTCGTTTAGAGGCTCGTAGACGGATATGTACGGTCGATGTTTCATGACCTAGTTGTCCTTGTCGCCGTGTGATATGTCGATAGTTGATTGCTACTACTCGTGTATATGTATGCTATTATCGGCGATGTTATGGAAAAAAATGCCAGTGTTCATACGGCCCACTTAGTAACAAGAAAAGACCTATGACAGGGGGTGCCCGGTACAAGTATCGGGTACTCGTCGCGGCCCCTAGTTGGGTCGTGACATTGAACTTACGTCAAAGGCGATGGCTAGAGTTGCTAATGTTACACCTTGAAAATTTCTCATTAGCGTACGGTGAATAGGCCAACGAAGGGCATGACATGTACGATGTTTTGATAAGTAAGAAATGGTATTTGATGACCCTAAACAAGATTCCAAAGACATTCAAGGTAAGGAAAGAAAATTGTTAAGGAAAGCAAGTCATATGTTGTGTGTCGAGCAAGAATTGCGAGTATCGAGTTAATGAGAGTTTAATGATGCTTTGTAGAAGAGTTATAACGTCCCTTAGATTGGTATTGAGGTGTTAAACAAGTGTTAAGAAGGTTTCATAAGGATCGGAGATCAAACGAGTCGACGAGAACAAGTCTCGGTTAGCTGGGCATCATACGGCCAGACATACTGGCCGTATAAAATACACGGACCGTGTGTCCAGCCGTAGGTTCAGCCCAGAATGGCACACTTCCTTTGGACCAAACATACGGTCAGACATACGGCCAGTGAAAAATTGTCACGACCCGAACTACGGGCCATGACGGGTATCCGGGGCTACCCACCGAACACCGCTCATACTGTTACTTATCTGCTCTCATTCATACTATATGCTCATAATCATATAAAACTATCATCATTAAAAACATATTTACTTTTATAGACATAAGCCCTTCGGCTATCAAAATAATATATATACATATACATACAGACCATGGGACCATGCTACCCACACTGCGTATCTACGAGCCTCTACTAGAGTACTAGACATATGGACGAGACAGGACCCCGCCATGACCAATCATGAATATATACATATATGTACCAAAAGAATAATCAATGGCACCTCCGAAAAATGGAGTGCTCTCAAATCAGCTGCTAGCTCCTATGAGTCTGGATCACCTCCCTGTCTACCTGTGGGCATGAACACAGCGTCCGAAGAAAAGGACGTCAGTACGAATATTGTACTGAGTATGTAAGGCATACAATAATAAGATATCAATGAAATAAGGAGGCATCAATGAGGAGCAATCTGTAACTGACTGAATCATAAAGGAGATAATGCATGCTGGCTTACTTTCATACTCATCATCATATCATATATGCATAAATGTATAAATGTACAAACTGCCCGACCATATAGGTGCGGTGTGATAATCAATAACATTAGCAATAGCATCGACGATATTGCTTTGCGTCCGGGCCTCGCGTCCGGGGTACCATCTCATGCCGCCCACTAGTGGTGTCTGCCCATGCCATCTGGCCATGGTGTATAGCTGCCCGCCTTGGCGGTGACTGCCCGGCCATATAGGCGCGGTGTAATATCATCATATGCTCATCATGGTATGCTCATCATAATACATTTATCATAACTCATCATAATGCATGCATAAGGACTCATAGATAATCATACTTTATCGAGGTGACGTAAGGTCGTGGACCCCCGACTCCATTATGAAACATTCGTAAGTAACCTGCCTCACCTCGAAGGAACAAGCATAAGGTGAGTGTGAATGATGATCAACATCAATGGCTATGGATAGCTTCATTAGCTTAATAGGAGCATCATATCATAACTATAGTATCTCTTGACTTAAGCTTGCTATTATCATTATCGTATTCATCTCATATCTCTTATCTCGCATGGCTATTCATGAACAAGGACTCATAGCTTTCTTGAAGATGGAACATTCATAAGAAAGAAGAAATTCATGCCATAGGACTCATGCCTTAGAAAGAAAGGTCTAGCCTCACATACCTTCATCGTTTAACTATTCTATCGCTTGCTCGTTCTCTTTTAATGTACTTGTCTATACCTTCAAGAGAATCCGTATCGACATTAGCTATATCATCGTGAAAACATACTTACTAAAGCTATAGAAAATTGGGCAGCATTTCCTTTGTTTATACTACTTTCCTCCATATTAAATATCAACTCCCAACATTCATAACAACCATCACAATATCACTAACAACAATCGTCATCCATTCACATGATTCACATTTCATAACTTTACTTCAATTCTTCATAGTTATGGCCAAAGTTCACTATCGCATTATTTCGTATCCAATGGTTATTTCATGTTCTAATTACCATTTATAACGTATTTATATCATCAACATAACCATTTCCATGATTCAACTCAACTACCATTCAATAATGACACTATCCTTATATTTGTGACCCATTTCCTATACTCTTCCACAATCCATGTGTTTCAACTTATAAATACTTCAAATAACATGAAAAGGTCATGAAACTCACCTTAGATGATGAAGGAATAGGCCTTGATTGATGATACACTTTTTGCACAAAAACCCTATTTCATCTCTCTTGGGTTTTCTTGATTTGTATGACTTTTAATGGGTTTCCTTCACTTGATTCACTTGATTTTTTATTGTTGATCTTTGATTTCTATTGATTTCTCATGGATGAAGTGTTTGGAACTCTCTAGAGGTTTCTTGAATGGTGGAGGTGATGAATGAAATGAAAATGAAATGAAAAGGGTCCCTTATATAAAATTAAGTTCAGTCCCGACCAAGATATACGGACCAACATACGGTCCGTATGTTTTCTACGGGGCCGTATGTCGGCCGTAGATCTGGTCCGATGAATTATGGTATTACGGGCTGAATCTACGGTTGGACATACGGTCCATACATTTTATACGGCCGAGTATGTCGGCCGTATGTTTTCCGATTTTCCGAGAGTTGTTTCGTCGACTCGTTTGATCTCCGATCCTTATGGAACCTTCTTAACACTTGTTCCTTACTTCAATACCATTCTAAGGGACGTTATAACTCTTCCTCAAAGGGTCATTAAGACATCATTAACTTAATACTCGTAATTCTTATCCGTTACACTCGACTTGCGACTCGGCTCCCTTAACAACTTTCTTTCCTTAACTCGAATGTCTTCAGAAATCTTAATTAGGATCATCAAATACTATTTCTTACTTGTCCAAACCTCGTATACATCATACCCCTCGCTCTTCTATTCACTGTACACCAAAGGAAAATTTTTCGAGGTGTAACAAAAATATACGGACCGTATGTTGGTCCGTATGTTTTGGTCGGGACAGATTTTGAATTAATATAAGGGACCTCTCTCTCATTTCATTTTCAATCCACAAGTCAAGAAACCTCTAGAATATTCTCTCCACTTTTCATCCACAATAATTCCAAGGAAGTTGATGATTAACTTCATCAAACCAACATAAATCAAGAGTGTAGAACACATTAAAGTCATCTAAGTCAAGAAATCCCAAGAGAAGTGAACTAGGGTTTTGGTGCAAGAAGAGTATTTCCACTCAAGGCTTATTCTACCCTTATCTAAGGTAAGTTTCATGATCTTTTCATGTTGTTTAAAGTATTGAAAAGTTGAAACACTTGGATTATAGAAGGAAATGGGAAATGGGTCATAAATATGGCAATAGTGTCACTTTTGAATAGAAGCTTGGATTGAATTGTAGATATTGGTATGTTGTGATTATGAATATGTTATGAATGATATTTAGAACATGGAATAAGTGTTATATGTGAAAGAACGCGATAGTGAACTTTGATCATGATTATGGAGAATTGAAGTGAAATTGTGAAATGTGGCTAATGTAAATAAATGGTGATTGTTGCCTATGATATTGTGATTGTTGTGATGAATGATTGGGAGTTGATATGTGATATGAGGAAAGTCATATAAACGAAGGAAATGCTGTCCAATTTTCTCTAGCTTTAGTAAGCACGTTCTTATAATTGTTTAGCTAATGTCGATACGAATTCTCTTGAAGGTAGAACGTGTGCATTAAAGGAGAACAAGCAAGCAATAGAATAGTTAAATGGAAAAGGTATGTGAGGCTAGTCCTTTCTTTCTAAGGCATGAATCTTATAGCATGATTTTCCTCCTTCTTCTAAAATTTCCTACATTCTGGATAACTAAGAGTCTATGATTATGAATAGTTATATGAGATAAGAGATACATTATGAGTACAATAATGATAATGATGGGCTTAAGTCTAAAGATCCTAGAATTCATGATATGATGTGTCTATAAAGCTAATGATGTTGTTTGTTGTATATACACTCACCTTACATGCTAGTGCCTTGAGTGAAAATGCGAATGTTTATAAATGCTCCATAATGAAATCGGGGGTTTACGACCTTACGTTTCCCCGATAAAGTATAACTGTCTTTGAGTTTCTATGCATGCATTATGATGAGTACATTATTATGAGTATATGATGATGATATTCCACCGCGCCTAAATGGTCGGGCATATCACCGCGAAGGCGGGCTCCATACGATTACACCGTGCCTAGAAGGCCGGGCATGTCACCGCTAAGGCGAGCTGCTATGTTTACACCGAGCCAGAGGGCCGGGAATGAAACCACTAGTGGGCGACATATGATGGTTACCCGGACGCGGGTTAACGATGATGATGTATATGAGATATGGTGATGATGTATACGCTATGGTAATACGTAGGATATGCTTATGTATGATATATGTATGAGATGTACCCACACATAAAAGTACGCAAGTTATATCTTTATCCATGACTTATGATTTCTCTTTCATGTCCATTTCATGCATGCCTTACATACTCGGTACAATGTTCGTACTGACGTCCGTTTTCTTTGGACGTTGTGTTCATGCCCGTGTAGACAAGGAGGTGATCCAGACTCGTAGGAGCTATTAGCTGATTGAGAGCACCCCATTATTTCGGACGTGCTATTGACTTATTCTTTTGATGTATATATTCACGTTTTGGGCATGACGGGGTCCTGTCCCGACCATATGTCTAGTACTCCGGTAGAGGCTCGTAGATGCGCAGTTGTGGGTAGTATGGTCTCACAAGTTTCTCATCATATGTATATACTATTTTGATAGCCGAAGGGCTTATGTATATAAAGGTAAATATGTTTCAAATGAAGTTAGCTTTTCTATGATTATGAGTATAAGAAATATGAATGAATGCATAATGTGTATGAATGAGTATAGCACGAGTGGTGCTCGGTGATTAGCCCTGGGTACCCGTCATGGCCCTAGTCGGGTCGTGACAGCTAAAGGATTATGATATGTATATTCTGTACCATCCTGGGAAAGCTAATGTAGTAGCCGATTCCCTTAGCCGTAAATCCATGGGTAGCTTGTCATATGTGCTACCGGAGAAAAGAGAAATGGCCCGCGAGGTTCATCGATTAGCTAGCCTCGGAATTTGATTGATAGATTCAGGTAATGCAGGAGTTACTGTTCAAGACACAGCGATGTCATCTTTGGTAGTAGAGATAAAGGAGCGTCATTATGAGGATCATTTTAGTTCATTGTAGATACAACACCTCGTAAAGAAAAGACACCTTTGTGATTACGGGAGACGGAGTACTCCGATATAGAGGTAGATTGTGCGTCCTTAATATTGCGGGG
>NW_026716696.1:0-16532 GCF_029784015.1 Lycium ferocissimum
ATCCATATACACATACGGGCGGCCGGCAATGGGTGGCGGGGGCCCCCGCCCGGAACATACACTATACATTTTTGTATAGACATAGACATAACCCACGTACGTATCCACGGGCCTCTAAACGAATAAACGAAATCATATGACGGGACGGGGCCCGTCGTACCACTGAATAATAATATACATATGCGACGGACGAAAATATATACCAAAATATATAAGCTCGGAAGAAGGAGCACTCCCGAAAACGGAAATAGATGGCCTAGGCGGTGGATCCTCAAGCGGCGTCGGTACTGCGCAGGCGTGAGCGCGACCCCCGAAGAAAGGGGGTCGGTACGAGATAGGTGCGAGTATGTAAACGGACACGGAGAAACATAATAACAAATCACGAAGAAAATAAATATGATTTACAAGATATCAAAATATTTGTCAAAAATTAAAATCATCGAGCTCTTAGAACGATGGTCGCCCGCTGTCGATGGCGCCGTACCCGACATCACACCGGAAAGTTTCGTATCTCCGTAACCCAACATATCCCCATAACATATCATAGCCAACCATAACTACATGCAAACATAACACCAAATATAAACGGACCCGGTTCTCACAGCGAGGAGCTCGGAAACCGTAACACGACATCGCGCCGGAATATATCATAACGCGCACGAAATGTAACCGGCCCGGGATCCGGTGAACGAGGCAATAACCATAAGTACGAGCAGAGTCGTGAGCAATTATATGCATAAAAATCATAATCATCACTCATTAAGTAAATAAGAACCCATATGTGGAAATCAAAGTGGAAACAATATTAAGTTTTCCCAAAAATCCCTAAAGGTAGCATAGAAAAGCCGCGGGCCCCACGGACGGGTGCCGACCCCCATCCGAGCCGACTACGAGGGTTGAGGGGGGAGAGTTATGCCTTATGAACTTACATATTATGTTTTGGGGCGTTCCGAGCTCGTATGCGAAAGTTACGGACGTTTGAAGTTCGGGACCTCTTTGTAGTCAAAATTTTTATAAGTCTTTTGAAAACTCATTTATTTGAAAGCTTAAGAACCTTACATTGAACACATTAAAGAGTAAATCTTTAGGATCGAACAAGTACGTATCCAAGCTCGGATTTAAGAATGGAATAGCCTCGAGACGCGGGTCATAGCCTAATAGCACTAGGACATGCCAAAGGAAAGAAAGCGACGCTTTACATACCTCTTTCGATCGCAATACAAGCCAAGCCTCAACCCTCGGCAACTCTAAGATCTACATAACGCAAAGCACATTGACATTAGCCATACATATTTAGGCATTCAATTCCAGACGAACATTAGATTCTACAGAAATTTCGGCGGCATTTCCACAGCAAATGCACCAACCTCGGGATTCTAACTCGGTCAATCTCACAACAACCCGAACAATGGAAACCAAATTACAACATCAATAGTCGATTCACAATACGTTCCAACATTAATATTCAATCCCAACACATTCTAACACGAAACACATATTGCCACATACTTAGAAGCATTCCACTATAGTCAACTAACTTCATGAAATCAATTTAATATTAACGCACATTTCTTACTAATCCGAACCCATTCAAACCATATGCAAGAACACTTTAACGCAATTCATACAATTTTTTCAAACTTTCCCAAAATAGCATACTTACTAAAAATGGAAGATTCCTCCAAGTGTTTCCTTAACATTTTCAAGACATTAAAATCATACACAATTTAAGCCTTTAAAGCAAACGAAAGTCTCTGGGATAGCCTTTCCCCTAACCATGGCAACCCACAATTCACACAAGTTGTCCCGTTGTTCAAAATACGGGATATAACATTACACATACTCGGTCTTCTACATTTTTCTTATGAACAAGACCTCAGGTGAATAAATTACAACCGTATAAGCTTCACAAGAATCTCTATCCTTAGAAGTGTAAGTGTGATTGATATTCTCAACTCCATAAGACTACTCCATCTTACTATAGTCTATGTCATGATTCTAAGCTCTTATGTTGCAGTGTAACTCCTGTTGACATTCGTGCGCAATATGATACGATAGTATTCAAAGAGTCTCAAGGTAATCCTATGAGTATTAATAAGATAGCTAAAGGTTATAGGTGTGTTGTTTGGTATCATATACACCGAACAAAATTTGTATGACAAAGCCGGTACGATATGCGAGTGCAATGTCCGGCCCGACTAGTATGATATGAAATAGATTATTCTCCGGGGCTATTGTTACGAACACATGATTACAAGTTTATTTCTACAGTATACATTCATCCTACATTCATCATACATTCATATTGCACTCATATTGCATCATAACCGAGTCACTTACTAAAGGGCCGGGTACGGTATATATTTACATAACCGAGTCCCTTACTAAAGGGCCGGGTACGGTATACATATTATACTTGCATGATTTAAACATCGAGTTCTGGGCCAGACCGGGTACAACATGATGCATACATATATACATATACATTGTGGTCTATGAAGGCCTATGCATATATGCATACATTGGTCTTTGAGAGTTTGAGTATTCATGTAAAGATGGGTTTAAAGAGCTGATGCTTTGAGATTGATTTATATGAAAGTATGCATTGTCACTGTTCACGAGGCTAACTATGGTGTTAGTAACTTCTGTCGATATATCCTTATAAGTTGTGATCTAATGATAAGTTTCAAGTTTCAGGTACAGGATTGTGTCAGCTGTCCTTGAATATCCTTTGAGTTGATGTCTATGTTATATCATTTCATTTCTGCCTTACATACTCGGTACATTGTTCGTACTGACGTCCCTTTGCCTGGGGGCGCTGTGTTCATGCCATACAATCCTAGATTATTTTGCAGGTAAAAGTATTCAGCTAGGATGGTTGGATCGATGTGGAATGGCAAACTCCATTTTCTTTACGGTGGCATGGGAGTCATTATGGTTATCATATGTGTATATGGGTATGTCGGGGCCACGTCCCGATTCATATGATTGGTGTTTACTCTTAGAGACTTTGCAGACAGTATCTTGTGGTTAGCATGTTGAGATATCATGTGTTGAGTAAAGCGACCATGTAGGCCGATATGTCAGTTTGACTTATTCGATTTTTGATTAATTGAGTATCGTTCACAAATTTCTATGGTTTGACTGAAAGTACTTTATTATATTTCCAATTTTTTTTATATGTGTAGTTTCATTATGTGAATACCAGAGGGTTCGCTCAGCTCTAAGTAAGTGTTACACCACAGAAAATTTCATGTCGTTGCACAGTGAATAGATTAACGGAGTGTGAGAAGCAGTATTGAATGATTCTAATTAAGATTCCAAAGGCGTTTGAAGCAAAGAGAAGAAGGTTTACTAAGAAAGGCGAAGTATACGTTGTGTCTCGGAAGAGCTTTGTAAAGTACCGAGTTAATGTTGACTTAATGATGCCTTGAGAAAGAGTTGTGATGCCCCTTAGGTTATTAATGAAGTGTTAAACAAGTGCTAAGAAGGTTCCCTAAGGACTGGAGATCAAATGAAGCGACAAGAACAAGATCAGAGAAAAGTGGATTATACGACCATTTATACGATCCGTATAATATTATACAGTCCGTATAACCGTTACAGTAAAGGTCCATCACTGATGGAGTTATACGGTCACTTATATGGACCGTATAATGTGCCGTATAATGGTTACAAAAATGAGTTGTTCTTTGGGGCGATTTCACGGTCACTTATACGGACAGTATAAATTTATACGGAATTTGTGATAAGTGTCGTATAATACTCCTTCGGGACATATTTTTATTTTTTAAAAGGGAGCCCCAAGTTCATTTATTTCATTTCCTATTTTCTCTACACACCTCAAGAAAGTTCTAGAATACTCTCACCATTTTAACATAAACCCAAGAGAAATCAAGAGTAAAACATCAAGAGTTGGTGGAAATCAAGTGCAAGAATGCTTTCTAGGGTTTATGCAAGTCAAGAAATCTCTTTGGATTGAAGCTAGGGTTTTCCTCAACTGAAGTGTTTCCACCCAAATACCACTCTTACATTATCAAAGGTAAGTTTTAGGATCCTTTCATGTTATTTAGAATATTGAGGGGTTGAAATGTTAGAACCCGTATTTTTGTACATTGGAACAATCCGGATTAATTATGACAAGTTAAGGACAAAACTATTTCGGGATACAAAGTCGGGATTTTTGACCTTTGATTTTATTTTGAGATATAAGTTGTGCATGAATTTGTTGGTATGGAACAATTAGGAAAATTTGGGACCAAAAGTGATAAAATTGGAAGTTGGAAAAGTCATCCAATTCCATGTTGTGGCCGTGTATAGTGGGTGTTGGCCCACACCAATTTTGTGTCAACTTTTAATTGGAACAACTCATTAATGTGGGCCAAGGAACAATTGTGCAATTCATTTAAGTGGTAAAAGATGACCACAAGTCTTCATTTGCATTCCCACACTTAGAGAAAAAGAAGCAAAAGCTGAAAATCCCCAAAGAGGCTCTCGGCCAGCCATGGGAGAAATCCACTCCCATTTCTTGTCCCTCTAAAATTATTTTGTTGATGTAAACCCATTATTTTGAGGTCCCTAAGTAGCGTGGAAGCATCGTTGGAGCGATCAATCCATTATTTTCCATCTTTTGGAAACCCTAGGCTATTGGAAAATTGAAGAGTAAAGGTAAGATTTGATCTTGTTTATGTATTATGAAGGTTGTATGCTTGTTGTAGTATGGTAAATTGGATGAATATCATGAAAAATAGCATGTTGGAAGTGAGTTTGTGTGTGTGGTGTTAGCCGTGCAAATGGGTGTTTGTGGTGTTGTGTTGAAATTATGAATTAATGCCTAGTTAGTTTATTATGATCATTGGAAGGTGAAGGAACAATTGAAAATCATCCATATATGTATATGTATAGTGTTGGTCGAAATGGGTCATATTATATGACAATGAACGAATCGATATCGCTTAATGTTTTAGTCGTCGTCGCTATGAATTCTATGTTGGAAATGAATGTTTATTGACTCAAATTGATGTTGTAAATGTTGCGGACTGATTTGGAGGCTATTGTATATTTAATGTAATTGGTATATGGATGAGATAGCATTGTTAGAATAAATTGTGGATACAAATCATGGTTTGGAAATAAGGAGCATGAAAAAGGGGTGTCTCGGTTTAGGGGCTGTTTTCGGGTAGCTTGGGAAAATTTATGGATTGTTGAAAATATTGTATGAATTGCTTAGAATGTCTTTAAATATGGTTGGTATGGGTTCGGGTTAGTATGTGAATGTATAAGTTGTTGAATGATGAAAAGAGAACTATTATTGTTGTTTTGCCTTTCGGATTGATTATTAATGTTGTTAGGTTGGTTGTTGTTGTTGTTGTTGATGGATATGGCCGAGTTAAATTCTCGGGTAGCCTATTTACGGGGAAATGTCAAATTTCTTAGAATTAAGGCGAAATTGGAATTTAAGGCCCAAAAAGTCTTTAGCTAATGTTTGGCATTTTATGATTTGTTTATAGATCGTGGGCAGCCCGAATCATAGGTGGTATTTAGCTTGAGTTCGGGTCATTTTGGAGAGCGTTTGAGGTATGTAAAGTAACCTTTCTTTTTGGCATGCCTTAGTTAAAGTAGGCTATGATACGAGCCTCAGGAAACTCTATTCTCGCAATCCGAGCTTGTCTATGATTCGCATGTGTTTCCTTGGTATTCTTGTGCTCATATGCCATAACATTGATCCTTATATCCTTGGAATTCATAATTTGTAAAGATTTCATGAAAGCTGATTTTTGGTTTTAAAGCTTATTCTTTAGCGATTCTAAAAGTTCAAACGCTCATAACTTTCCCAGAAAAGCTCGGATTGCTTTGAAATTTTCGTGGGAGTTTGTATGATATGGAATGAGTATGTTTTTCATAGGCGGGCCCAGTTCGGGTCTACACCCGTCTGTGGATCCCGCGACGTTCCTTTATGAAAATTCGATAACTTTTAAAAGGAAATGTTGTAATTATTATTCCGATTTCAAATACGACTATTTTACTTATCTTTTGGATTATGACAATGATTTTATGCATATGATTTTTATACGTAACTATGATTTCAAAAATTCTATTTGATCCATTTCTAGACGACGTTCGGAGGAAAAATGCGACTTCAAGACGGTGATACTTGTCTTTTGAGTTTATAATAATGATTCGATAACATATGATGACCTTAGATTTCACGGGCGGGCCCGGGTTGGGTTGACGCTCGTCCGTGGGTCCCACGACTTTTCTATGTTTGTCTTTTGGCACTTTTCGCGTATTTGGAAAATTGAAATAACCTTGATTTTAAGGAATAAGGTTATGATTGGATTTTTCTTAAAATAAGTATGTCGGATATGGAAGTTTGAATGTGGGAAAAAGGGAGGAAGTCTAAGGGCAATTTTGGAATTTTGAAATGTGCCTCGGGAATTACAAAATAAGATCCGCACCAATTGGGCTCAAAAAAAAATTATGGAATTGAGGCCCAAATTAAAGGGCATGGCCGGCCAAGCCAATGGCCCAAATCCATGTTCCATTAATTTTTCCATGTGATTAATTAACTTAAGGGGGCCATGTTTTATATATATCATTTTATCCTTTAGAATGTTCAAGAAATTAGAAGAAGAGAAAAACAAAAGGAACAAGAACAACAAGACCAACCAATTCGGTGCCATAGAAAAAAATTTTTTGAAAATCTTGATTCCAAAATTGTTTCCTTGTGATTTTTATACCAATTCAAGGTTCCTTTACGACGTGGCGTAGTTGTTTCGGAAGATTGAGCTTTGGTTTTATCGTTTGGACAACTTGGCTAGGTGAAGGGAGTGGAAGTGAAAGGTAAGAATTCATCCTTTCTTTTCATGTTATGAAAGTTTGTGTGTGTTGTGTTGCATGTAAAGGAGTAGAAAATATGGAAATTTGGAAGGTAGTAAAGTTGGTGTACATGGGAGCATATGGCCGAATACATGTAGTAAGATTATATTAAATTTTATGTTGTATTATGGTTGTGGTTATTGCGGAATTTGTATTGGAAATGAAAGTCGAACAAAAATGGAATGAAGTTGGAAAAATTGCATGTGGCCGTGAGAGGTATAGGTGATGAATCAATGGTAAATTTATTTTGTTTAATATGTTAGTTGCGTTGTTGTGCTCGTTATAGCGTAAATAAAGGTTTAACGATGTGAGTTTGGCATTAGAATTGCATATGCGTTATTATGGCAAAGTATGTGTGTTAACATAGTTGTGATGTAATTATGGAAATGTATGGTTTAAATGCTAGTTGTGATTGTGGTTGATGAATTTGAGAGATGATCATGTGTTATGAATATGTTCGTCGAAGAATGGAAGTTTCGGATGAGTTATGGTTTCGGTGGAAAGTTGCATATTTTTGCTAGTAATATGATAAATTATATGTAATGCCTCCTAATGATGTTAGAATGATCTTGATGGTTAATGATGATGAAAATATTGATGTTGGCTTGGAAGTGTGAAGTTAGTTTGAAAGTTGCCGCTTTGTGTAAAACAAAGACTCTTTATGTTCATAAGCAATTCTAGTTGATGATTGATGTTGTTGGTATGGTTGTTGTTGACATTTGAGCCGAGTTGAATTCTCGGGGCGTCGCATTTATAAAGGAGGTCTTTGCCGAAATTTTGTTAGACAAGTATTAGTTCAAAATGAATGCCTAAAAGCCTTATGGCTAACTTATGGTAAACTTGACCATTTGTAGATTTTGGACGAAAAGAGATTTGAGTTTTGGAGAACGTTAAGGGCGCAAAAGGTATGTAAAGCTTTCTTATTTCTTTCTTGGCATGATCTAAGTGTACTAGGATCGGATTTGCGTCTTGAAAAGTGTTCTCTTCGGAATCCGCGTTTGAAAATGCCTTTTTCGTTCAATAGAATTGAATCCTTTGAGCATGTTTGATTGAAAGGTTTATGTAAAGGTTCATAAATTGCCTAGAAAATTATGAATCGTCCTGACCTATATAGATGATTCTATACGCCTAATATACATGATTCAAGCCCCTTGCCTCGGTTTTCCGAGGTGGACCCTAAATTCGATTTTACCCTTTTATGTTCATGATTTTTTTGAAAAGCGTTTTAACTACTACTTTAACTACTAAATGAAAATCGTTTTAAATACTTCCTTAAGTCTTATAAACTATTTTGGAATATGAAAACGATCATAGAAAGCTTATTTCTCCGTAATTCATTATGACATCCGATATTCGCTTAATACGTTTCCGTCCGATTCCATTGCTTGATTTGTCATTCGCTATCGTCTCGGAAATCTATATGGTATTTTATTGCGTTTAGTTTCTCACTACTCCACTCGTGGATGCCTGATATTTCCCACAACGAGCCGGGCCGGATATGTTCTCAAGCGTATTTCTGCATTGTTCGCCGTGCTCCGGTGTGAGGGGCGAGTATATACGTGCGTAGGTTACGGTGTATGTTGTGCCATGTACGCTTTGTTATGATTATGTTACGATATGGCCATACGTATGTTATGATTCGTTATGCTTGTGGCGCCGGCGTCGGGGGCGACCACACACCCTAACGGGGCCGACTTTGGCATATGTTTTTGCATACTTCATTTATGATTTCGATATGTATTTTGATTATTTACGCATCTGTTCCCTATTTATTTACGTTCCGATTTTGGTTTTGTTTATTACCGTCTACTTTTCGGTATATATTCGTACGAACGCGCGCTTTACGGCATTGGGTACATGTTTACGGCGCTCCTTTGTTCGGAGCTTACATTTTGGTACGACCTTTTACGATATGTATGTACATTCGGATTTCGGGGGGTACGACGGGCCTGTCCCGTCATATGTTTATATGTTTCGGTGCAATAGGGGTATGTAGACATGTATAGTGGGTTGTTATGTATTTTGTAAGTTCGTGTACGTTGGGGATTGTATGTATACTTTGTGACTTTGATTTGTGCGTCATACTCGCTTGTCGTCCTGATAATATCTTGATTATTATATATGTTTATTTTGCTATTACGCTTATGTGGGAGGTACGTAGAAGTGCCCAACTCGGGCACGAGTCACGGCCTACGGGGTTGGGTCGTGACACCAACGACCTATTTTTTTTTTAAAGAACTTCATGTGGCTATGATTTCAACCCCCGAGCATGTAAGCGTTGTCGAGTTTGACATGAAGATTTCTATATATGATTTTGGTACGTAACCGTGGGTTCCGAAATGTGTTATGATATGATGATTCTATACACGGAGACCTTCACTGAGAGGGCGGGACACGCGTATATGGTGATATGATGATGACATGATTCTATACAGAGACCCTCACTAGAGGGCCGGGACACGCTATCTAGAGGGCGGACCGCTATATGTATATATATGATGATATGATCTTACTTACCGAGTCTCTCGCTAGAGGGCCGGGACACGCTATATGTATACGCATGTGGCCTGATTGTCGATTGGTATATGATATGAACATGTATGAATTATGTTTTCTGTGGTTTTACGGTTCTGTATTCATGGATCTTACTCCTTATTTAAAGCACGGCCTATTTTATTTTGGATTTAAATACTCGCATACAAGGTCGGCTTGGTGATCAAACAAAGTGCTCCTTATTCGAACCTCTTTTTGGTATGTATTCGTTCGTTGCATTGTACATATTTGTTCGGGGGGTACGGCGGGGCCCGGAAATTTTGTACGTTATATAAGGTACGTGGACATGTTTTGTGGGTTGGAACACATTGTGTTTGTATATGTTGTGTTTGGGCGATTCTATGCGCCGCGCGCACTTGTCGGCCCGCATATGTATATATATGTTGTTCTGTGTGGCCTTTGTTGAGAGAGGGTATTTTACGTACGCGGGGTTATTTTGGATAATCCCGAAAACAAAGGAAACTGCCCGAAATTTTGGAAATTATATAAATTTCATTACATTTATATTGCAATATGTGTTCGATATCATTAGATTGGTGCGTTTGGGTGCCCAGATCGGGCACTAGTCACGGCCTACGGGGTTGGGTTGTGACATGAAAGACTTGGGTTGAAGGAGAAAGTAGAAAATGAGGGTTAAATGTAGCTTTTGTGATGTTTATGAGTAGTACACTAAATTGAGTCATGATTCTGAGTATGATATGGATATAATCATGTTATGGAAGGTGATAATTGTGATGAGGAAGCATTATATGAAATGTGCTAAAATGGGTATGAAGTTCCTAGCATAAGTTGAACATAAGGATGAATTTTGAAGGCTTGATGAAGTGTGATCACTTGATTATGATATTATGAATGTATTATGGATGTTATTGTGTGTTGGGAGTTGTTTTGTGATATGGTGGAAGTTGACAAAATAAGGAAATGCTGCCCAATTTTCATTAGGTCATGAATTATTCTAGTTTGAATTTAGGAGTATCATTAAGGCTTACCATGTTATGAATCCTTCTAAATGTAGACTATTCAAGCTTCAACGGGGAACGTTAAATAGTTAAGGAGACAAAGAGGTATGTAAGGCTAACCCTTCTTTCATTAAGGCATGGTTCCCTTGCTATATATGTATATATATCCTTTCATGAGTTCCATAATGATTTATAAATGACTATACCTCTAAGAGTACCAAAGCTCATGATTCTCGATACTTTCACGATACTAATACTTCCTTTATATGATAGTTGATCCTTTAAGGATAGATGTAACGAAAACGTTGATGACAATGATGTTGATGATACTTATGGACTTTTATGTATACGTGTCTAAGTATAGATGACTATTATGTAACACCGAGCTTATATGGCCAGGTATGATATCTATTGTGCACACACCACTGCAGTTGGGTACGGATAACACTGAGCCTTGGTAAGGCTAGGTATGACACCGAGCCTTGTCATGGCCGGGTATGTGAAACCACTGAACCTTCATAGTCGGGTATGCTATGGATGCGAATATGTATATAAATATGGATACGAATATGGATACGGATATGGATATTTGTATATGTATATATGTATGTACCCAAGCATGCACTAGAAATGGAAGGTCCCTATGAAAAACAAGTAAGTAATTATGATAATGGCTACTATCTCCTGATTCTCCCATCTTATGCTATTTCTTATGATGTATCTTTTGCTCCTATTATTATGTTGATTATGCTTTACATACTCAGTACATTATTCGTACTGACGTCCTTTTTTTTATGGATGTTGCGTCATGCCCGCTGGTGGACAGGGAGACAGGCTTGATCCGTAGATTCTTATTCAGGGACTGGAACTTGTGGAGGTTCACTAGCCGGTGGGTGAGCTGAGCGTCTAGGAAACTGTGATCTATGACCACCTCGGGACTCACCATAAGAACCTGCCGACCTAGCACTCTTACTCCACCCCCTGTCACGATACTGGTCGGCCCTCTGCTGCTGCTTATTCTTCTCTAGACCCTGAGCATATGCATGATATGGAAAATATCCATCTTTGTCATGTAGTGAGGCCATCATGTACTCATTAATCAAGTGCGGCCCAAGTCCGATCACAAATCGATGTACCCGATCTTCCATCTCAGCTACAATCATGGGAGCATACCTGGCTAGTTAATCAAAGCAAAGACTGTACTCCCGAACGCTCATATTCCTCTATTATAGGGCCAAAAATCTATCAACTAGAGCTCGTCGGGTCTCTACTGGCAAATAATGATGGAGGAAAGCCTTCGAGAACTCCTGGCATACTGCTAGATGTGCATTAGCCCCTCTGGACAGCTCCCAAGTCTCATACCACTGAACGTTAATATCCCGCAAATAATAGGAAGCCAACCCTACTGACTCCATTTGTCTGAAGCATGCATCACCCTCAACGTCCTCTGCATCCTATCTATAAAGTTCTGCGGGTCCTCATCTGTGTCTGATCCTGTAAAAACTGGAGGGTCCAAATTGATAAAGGCTCGAAACCTTGCACTAACAGCACTGTCAGCATAACCGGCACCTGTACCTTGACGCTGGGCCTGAGCAGCCACTAGCAGAGTCAATAATCATATATCATCTAGCATCTCCTGGTCCGGTGCATCAGGTGGAGGAACTGGGGGTATTGCAACCCTTCTGAGCTCTTCTGGAGCGGGCTGAGTCTGAGAAGTCTGAGATGGGGCCTCACTCTAAGACTCACCCTGGCTCGTTCTAAGATAACAAGGAAGGAAAACCATCCTAAATGCCCTGCAGCCTCCTGTTTATAAGTGTGGTGCACAACACACCCATAAACAAGACTCTACTAGACACTACTTGTAGACACCCTAGGACAGACCTGCTCTAGTACCAAGTTTGTCACGACCCAAACCTTAGGGCCATGACGGGCACCTAGGACTTACTTGCAGAGCACCAACATGACATACATTCATAACCATAGCAATATACATAGGTGGCCGAAAGGGCCACCATACAACAACCCTCGAACTCATAAAAGATAAACTGGAAACGGCTAAGCCAAAAGGACATATATATATATATATATATATATACACATAAATGGACATGAGAGTATGGGACGAGAAGGCCATCGTAAACATCTGTACAACAACACACAGGCTGACAAGGCCACACAACATCTAACTACATGATAATTGTCTGCAAGCCTCTAAAGGAGTGCATAAACATCATAAGATCGGGACAGGGCCCCGCTATACCCATATGTATAAAAAAATCATACTAAAACTAAACAGAAACTCAGTGCAAGTGGAGTGCTCCAATATCAATGCTAAGTGGGCAACCTAATGATACGGACCATCACCCTATCTATCAGAACCTGCGGCATTGAAACACAGTGTCCCCAGGAAAAGAGACGTCAGTACGAATAAAGTACCGAGTATGTAAGGCAGGGAAGCAACATAAGTAAGATATGAAGTTAACATGAGATAAAAGGATCAACCTGTACAACTACAGTGTGCGACGCGCTAGCTACAGTGCGCAAAATTTCAGGTCGGTGGACAAGTATAAAAGGACCCCTTTTGGTCATTTTTGGGTCATTTCCCAACTCTAGACCCTTCCACAAAATACATGAATGTTCCTACAAGTCTATATGACAATTTTTGTCATTTTTATCTCATTTTTAACATAACCCCAAGTCCTAGAAAGCCCTAGAAACCTCTCCAAACATATTCCAACAATTTTCAAGCCTAAACCAAGGATCAAAGTGAAGATTAAAGTGGTTAAGGTTTCCAAGTGAGGTCTACACTTGTCTCCTTTTCTTGAAGATGTTTGGGTGAGTATTTTTAAGATGGAGTAACCATGGAATTGAATTTTTCTTGAATTTTGAGGTAAGATTCCATCTTAGTTTCATGTTTATGAGTTTGTTTGGTAATTATGTTAAGATTTGAGGGGAAGAAATTGGAGGAAAAGTTCAAATACGCATTTGATGATATTTTGAGTTGTGAATTAACTTGAGTTATAATTATTAGCATGTTTTGAGCATAATCTTGTTATGAGGGATAATAATGATGTTAAGAAAGTGTCATATACAAGTGTATAAAGGGTTGTATGAAGTTGTTGTTATGGATTGATTATGAAAAGAAGTTTTGGGATTGAATTGAGTATAGTTTAAATGCAATCTTTCGATTATAGAATTGTTGATGTTTTATTGTGCTTTGGGAGTTGTTTTGAAGATTGGAGGAGGTAGAAGATATAAGGGGAAATGCTGTCCAATTTCCTTTAGCTTACCAATTAATCAAATTTGACCTTGCAAGCATTTCAATGACTTACCCTTAGTGCGAATCATCTTAAATGTAGATTTACAAGCTCGAAAGGATAAGGATTGAGTAGTTTAGGAGACCCAAAAGGTATGTTAAGGATGTCCCTTTTTTTCTAAAGGCATGATTCTTTCTTACAAACCTATACATGTTTTCCATAACATCCTTATTCCCAAAGAGCTAGAAGTTCATGATTCTCAAAGTTCTTATGATACCAAAGATAGATGTTTCTATGATGATAATGATGATGATGATGATCCCATTCTAGAGATTCCAAAGCTTATGGATTTGATGCTATTATGAGATTATTGAGCTTATTTCAGAATTTTCTTAATTTTATTCATTGTTGTTGATCTCACCTTATGTTACTTGTTCCTTCAAGGTAAGATATAGCGATAATGATTGTTCCATAATATAAATCGGAGGTTACCAACCTTACGTCACTCCGATAAAGTAGTAGCTTTTATTTGGGTTCTCATGCATGCTACTTATGTTATATATATATATATATATAGGGTATGGGGAAAGGGCAGGCGTTATATACGCATAACTAGGGGTGGCAAACGGGCGGGTCGAGTCGGATATGGGTCGGGTCGAAAATGGGTTGACAAAAAATGGATCAATTACCCGACCCGCCCCTATTTAACAGGGTTAAAAAATAGGTTACCCGTCGGATAATATGGATATCCATATTATCCAAAGCTACTTCAAAGATGTAGGCTGCATGTAGCCAATATGGAGAAGATTAATTTACCATTTTGTTCACAAATCCAATCCCTAGTACATAGTTGTGCCTCAACATTTGTGGGAAGAATAGAACTTCAAACCTTTTCAATGACACGACCTCAAAGAAAATCTTTTTTGGAAAATATCCACCCAACCCCACCCTTACCACCTACTCCCCAACCAAATCCCGGCCCACCTAACGATCACCCTCGAACACACTTCATCTTCACCTACCCACCCCAACTCCACTTTATCCCACACCACTGGCTCCACTGACCCCTCACCCACCCCCTCCCAAAGCATCTATTTCATATATGACTACTTTGTACTTTGAAGACAACACCAAAAAGTGACTATGCTTGTAAACTAGCCATTTCATAAAAGTGACACAAAAAATGGCTATTTTTGTAAATTGACCATTTTTAAAAAGTGACATAAAAATGGTTATTTTTGCAAAAATTTATTTCTTGGAAAACGATCGAAAATGCAAATTTGCAAAAATAGCAATTTTTTTTGTCATTTTTAAAAAAATGGCCACTTTACAAAAGTAGCCATTTTTTGTCACTTAAAAAAAAAGGCTACTTTACAAAATTGACCACTATCTTGGAAATGGCACATTTCAAAAATGGTTATTTTAATACTTTCACAAAGAAGCTATTTTAAAAAATGGCTACTTTTACAAAGTAGTTAGTTTTTAAAGTAACTACTTTCACAAAATGACTATTCATGAAAATTGACTACTTTCAAAAAGTGACTATTTTAAAAAAGTATCTACATTCACAAAGTGGCTATTTTCTAAAAGTGACTATTTTCTTAAGTGACCACTTTCGCAAAACGACTATTTTTGAAAAGTAGCTACTTTTCGCAAGTAATATTTTGAAAAAGCGGCTACTTTTGTAAAGTTGCTATTTTTGAAAGTTACTGCTTTCACAAAATGTCTAGTTTTGCAAAGTTGAGAGATAGGGGTGGTGGTAGGGAGGTGAGAGGTAAGGGGGGTAGGTGGTGATAGGGGTAGAGGGTGGGCTGGGTGGTTATAGGGGTGGTGAGGGAGGTAGTGGGGGGTGGTGGAGGTGGGGGTGGTGGTAGGAGGGGTGGTTAAGGAACTTGTCTTCTAGAGAAAATATTTTTCAAAACATTTTGACCAACCAAACATGGGAAAATTGGAAAACATTTCCTCCATACCGAACACACTCTATATGTTGTGAGTTTTATCCATTTTACCCGTTAATTTACCCATATTTTAATTGGATAATAGGGGTTGACTCATATTGGACCCATATTAAATGGATAGGGTATCCAACCCATTTAAAATGGGTTGGATCGGGCCGATAACCATATTTTTAACCCATTTTTCCACCTCTACGCATAACCACCTGATCAGTTGGTATATTATAATATCGTCCCGGACGCGGGATTTATGGTCAAATGGATCGGGCCGTTCGTTGCTCGGCAACATATGTAATGATGATATGATATATAGATCGGGCTGCACGTTCCGCAACACTATTATGTTATATATGTATGAAAAATGTTTTTTAAAAAGAAAGCTAAGCATGCATGATATTCGCCTTAAGAGGCAATCAGATGTACAAGTTATCGTTATCTCATGTTATGTTCTATATCTCTTGTTATTTTGTTATTCCTGCCTTACATACTCAGTACATTGCTCGTACTAATGTCTTTTCTTGCGGACGCTGCGCTCATGCCCGGTGGCGAGGGGACGGATCGGTCCGTAGGTGCTTTATCAACGGAGTCTCGGGAGCACTCCACTTGCTTGAGCTACGCCTATTGGTATTGGTCTTTATGGTCACTTGTATTCTATGTAGAGGCTTGTAGACATGTGTGTACAGTTAGACATTTCATAACCCTATTGGTTCATACTGTTGTATAATATTTTAGTAACCTTGTCGGCTGGTGATGATGGGCATAGTTGTTGAGGATTATATAGAGATGTGCCGTTATGTTGTGATACATGTCCTTATAGATCATGATATCCATGAGCTATCTTTATGGTCCGCCCGAAAAGATTAAGAGTATGCTTAGGTGTCGGGGATGTTAGCTCCGGCCCCCCTTATGGCCTTTTTTTGGTCGTGACA
>NW_026716697.1:0-28775 GCF_029784015.1 Lycium ferocissimum
CAACTATAACTTCCTTTGAACCATTAAACTTTCTTAGCACCATAGAATCCACAACACAACAACCCAAACATACTAAATAAATTTAGTTCATTCCTTGTAAAAAAAACACCCATACTCACGGCTCAACATAAACATAAAAAATTTCCTTGAATTTCATCCATTTCTACACACTATCCCCCCCGTTTTTAAGGTTAAAATTCAAATACACTCGTTAACAATGAAAAGGAAGTATTCATACCTTAAGCATCCCCCCCGTTATCACTCTTCTCCTTGGTTGATTTTTAGCCCCAAATTGAAGACAACGCGGCGTACAACACTTTTCTCTTAATGGGCTTGGAATTCGGGGCTCGGTTTTTTGGTAAAATTGGTTTTCTTCTCCCCAAGGTTCTTCTCTCCTCTTTCCAAAATTTTTTCCTAAGGTTTCTTGGTCTGAAAAATGAGGGGAAAAGGGGTGAAATTAGACTTAAATGGGGCATGGGTCATGGGCCAAACCCCCGTTTGGGGCCCGGGGGTTTGGGGCCCCAACCCCCCCGGCCTTTGCCTTAAAACATCCTATCTCCTTATCCCGATGTCAAATGGGGGCCCCACGACCTATGGTTGGAAAGATAATTCAATTATCTACAACTTCTATCTTTGGTGTTGTTCCAAATTCCAAACTTAATCCGTTTAAAACATTAAAGTCGGCCAAAACTTCCAAAATATTTTTTTGGGGAGGTTTCCCACTTTGATTTGGCTAAAGGGTCCTTCTTGAGTTATGTTTAACTTCACATATGTGATTCATATAAATTGTCGCATGTCCCAAAAAAATCTCGGTGTGTGGACCCCCAAACTTGCGAATGACCCAGAAAACAAAAATACGAAAATAAAATTTTTTGTCAAGTGAGTTTAAATTATAAAAACAACAACATGATTGTAAATTTTTTGGACCCCAAATTTTTTCGGTCTTGGCAAAATCCCCTCTTGTTCTTTCTCCATGTTTTTAAAATTTTTTCTGGGGTTTAAATGATGAAGATGACTTAATTAGTCATTTTTTGCCATTATATAATTAACACTGTGGGTTTTGGCCCACCCACCCCCAATGGCCACATATGGCCTTTTAATAAATATTTATTTTAAAAAATTTCCTTCAGCCCTTAATTTCCATGAAATGCTTAACTTTTCAAAATTTCCCTTTTAAACCCCAAAATTTTCCCTTTTTCCCCATTTTCCCCAAAAACCTCCCAATGAAAAGATGAATATGCAACTTGTGAAATTCCAAAATCAAAAAAACCCGGAGATTAAAAGTCTTGTCCATAACTTGTGGCAACCAATTTAAAAAATATTCCAACGCAAAAAATACGGGATATAACAATTACCTTGTAATAATAGACTCCCAAAGGGGTGATAAAGGGAAAGTTTTTTCCGTCTTCCTCGTTTATAGTGGGTGGTACCAAGGAAAAAAATTTCAAATATTTTGCCCCCCGTGATTATCATGGGGGATGGGATATTCGGGAGAGGGGGTTATCCTTGGACAAACCGGTTGAGATCTCGGTGGTCCCGCAGTTCGGTTTTTAAAGTCCTTCTTGGGCAACGATACTATTTGGCCCAAGTTTGTGGGATTTACTTGCTATTACGACTCAAGGGTTTTTTTCCGACCTCGTCATTTATCCCGATCCCCCTTTCGGTTTGAACGTTCGCGTTCTTTGTTTGGGGGGAAAAAAACCCTTAACGATGGGCGATATGGGGGCCCCTTATCTCGGTGTTCGGCCCCCGGCATATCCGCGTACGACCAAGAGAAGACGTCCACATTTTCCCTTTTGTAGAGTTTGGGCTTTTCCCCTTTGGGGGTTTAAATGAGGGGCGGTTCGTTTTTTCCTTGACATTTCTCACCCAAGGGATTGATCCCTAAATTTCGTCCTTTTGCTTCTTTTTTTCTTCTAATTCTTCCCTCTTCTATACCCCAACCTTTTTTCATTGTCGACCCCTTCGTACCCCGGGCCGGGGGTACCTTCTTGCTGTTTCGTAATTGTCATGACATTTTTTTTGGGTTTTTTTATTTGATTTTCGAAAAAAATGAGGGAAAATAAAATCGGGGCTTATTATCGATTGTTATTACTTAATTATAAAACAAACGGCTATTATTAACCGGTGAAAATAGTGATTTGTGCGGATCGAGGCTTTCTTAAATTTAAAAAGGTGATTAAAAAAAAAATTTCCCGGGCTGGGGCGAAGAACACCAGGGCCATTTCCCTTTTTAAAAAAACCCAAAAAAACTTTTTTTTAAAAGGGGGGGATCATTGGGAACCCCGGCCGTGTCATCGTTTTTTGCAAAAGATTTTCCCAAGAAAAGTCCCTCTCTCTCCAAGGAGCCAAAAAGGGGGGGGATGTCCATTGTTGGGAAACTTTGGCCTCGTTTCCCTATCCTTTTGGGGTTCCTTGACTTTTTTAAACCGCGTAGCATTCCCTTTCTTTGAACAATGATTCAAGGGGGTTTTTCTAGCTTTCTTCATTTAACATCGACATCCTTAAAAGGGGAAAGACTAGTACAAGCCGGGATTGGGCTAATAGATTTGTTATTTTGGGCCCCCCCAAAAGCCCCCGTAAACTCGTCTTTGTTGGGGGTTTTCCCCGATCGAAATGGTAGTTTTCTTTCGGGATTGGCACGGGTTCTATTATCCCCTTGAGGTCCTTTCCGACCTTTTCCCCTTTAAAACCCTTTTTCGACGGGGGTGAAACAATGGTTATGGTTTGGCATAAACTTGCCCCTTTCTTTTTCCCCTGGGTGGCCCCCAGTTTACCTTTTGTGAAATTTTGGGGAAATGAGGGCTCCCCCGATCGGGGACAATGTCGTAAGGATGCTTTTGAATATCTCTCTCCTTGCCCTACGATCTCTTTCCCCCGCCTTCCAATTTTAAAGGCCGGTAAAAGGGTTGATGGCACGATCGGGGGGTGGATCCCCGGGGGTCTTCCCAAAAAAAAGTTGTAATTGGGGGTGATCGCTATGACTTGGAACTTTTTGTTATGAAGGAGGCAGCTCCGATCGGGATCCGCAGGGTCGATCTCTTCTAAAGAATCACTTAAGGATCCGTCGAATCCCCTAACGTTCGTCGCGCCTTCCGGGGGATCTTTCTACTCAGCCAAGCCGTGTCGTAGTGGTCGCGGCGTATATTGAGGCCCGACCCGTTGTCCACTAGTACCCTTCCTACATTTTGTCACGACATTACAGGGTGATATGGAGGGCTTTGCTTGTGGGATGTCCCTTCGACGGGGCTCTACCTTAGAAAAACGTATCATATGCTCCCCAATGATACGGGCCACTAGTCCACCCAAATCTTTACTATTCGTTCCTCGCCGGGTACATACGCGCATCATCCAATACCTTCTGGCGCGGGCATTTCTACGAGATATGAGCCACCAACAAAGGGACAACAACGAGATTTGCGCCCGTGTTTTCTTCAAATGCTCAATGATGGAATAGTCTTTAGGCCGCATACGCTCGCTAGAAATCTTCATTCTTCCTTCGATTATCGCCTTTTTCTAAGCATTCTCTTTCCTTTGGGCATTTCGTCAATTCTTGGTGAGTGTAGCATCTTTTGTCTATCATATTACCTTTATTACTAAAGGCTTGGTGATTCGGGAGGGCCATATCATGAAGGGGCCGTGACGTACCATTTTTTTTTTTTTTTGACATATACATTAGTAACATAATAATATACATAGATTAACAAGCTTGAACAATACATTATACAACGACAAGGACAATCGTAACACAACACATCTACTGTGCATAGCTGTCTACGAGCCTCTAACATAAAACATGGTATACATATACATAGGAAGGGCCGAGTACTGACGTGCCCGAATACATATACAAGAGTAGTACCAAAAGACTGTGGCTCCGAAGCAACTGGAGCTCTGCTATCTGCTGCTGATAGAACTCCTAGAAACCAGGTCCGTCTACCGCCGACTCGCGCGCATGAACGCAGTCGTCCACAAGCAGGACGTCGCACAAATAGTGTACCAAGTATGTAAGGCGGAGGTAAACTATGCAAGAATAAACATAAGTAAGGATCACCATGTCATAGGTTCCGAGGATATATAATGAAGTAAGAGAATAACCGTACATAGGAAGGCCCTTTTTCGTGCCTGGGCACTATGCGTGCTTATCCTAGGAAGATATCTCTTATCATAGACATAGAAAATGGAAAGCGTATTATGACATACCTTATCGTATAATTTCATGTCGTCCTATATCATAGGAGATCATATCATATCATAGCATGGCGTGTCATAGCATAGCATATCATAGTATATCTTAGCGAAGCGTAGCATATCATAGTATATCGTGGCGTAGCATGGCATAGCATAGCATATCATAGCACATCATGGCATAGCATAGCATAGCATAGCATATCATAGTACATCATGGCATAGCATAGCACCGAACGACGTCGGCTCGCCCACATAGCACCGAATAAATCGGCTCGCCCATATATCCCGCGTCCGGCATCCCGCGTCCGGATGATAAGTTACCGACCAGGTGGCAATGAAACATAGTTCCTTCCCAATTTCCAAGTATCCCTACCCCCACCCCATATACATAGTTTCCATATTTCATATTATATCATGTCATGTCATGCTACGTAGTGTCATAGACATTTCCTCATCTTCAGCATCATCATTTCTATCATAGAATCCTAGTAGTCATTTTAATCATAAGGATTTGTCAAAAATTGTAAACTTTGATTTGGAAAAGAATAAATATTTTAGAAAACATTTACAAATTTTTAGAAAGGAAAACAAGTCTTGAAATCGATGAACTAGTTAAAAACAACTATTATCTTGTAGTCAGAATAATAACCCAAAAGTTTCCTTTAGATTCTACGTTACAATAAATCCAATAGAACAATAAAGAAAATCCGGAAACAAAGGTGGCCACCTCGGCCAATTGAGGCGGCGTATCAAATTTACGTATTCTATAGTTCATGGCGTCCCTTATAAGGATCTTAGAGTAATCGGGTCCTATTTGTGTGAGTTCTAGGTGTCTAGGAACTTTTTCTAACCATTTGCGCAATTTGTAGTTCAATTCTACTGAATGAATAGTAGCGAATTTCAATCTTAGATTCCGAGGAAAGGATTGGTCCCCGAGGCTCGTATTCGGCTTAGTACGTCTAAGACATGCCATAGAAAGAAGGGTGAAGCCTTACATACCTCTTTTCGCTCCTTTTGCTACTTCAAATTCACGTTGCAATCTCGTCAAAATCGCGAATTGGTCATGTTTACCAAAACTCTCATTAGTATCCTTAGAGTTAGAATCTTAAGGAACCACTTGGCTACCGAAATTTCGGCAGAAGACTTCCTCCGTAAATATGCCATCCTCAACATTCAACATAGCCAAATTTTAACCAATGACAATCCGGGAATGCAAACCCGGCCAAACTATCAACCACAATTCCAACAACAACAATACTAACAACTTCCACACTCAATCAACTTACTACTTCTTCCAAAAACTTTCTAACTTTACTAAAAATAATAACAACATCATAATCTTCATTCCAACAACACTATACTAATCATATTATCTTTCATGCATACAAGAACATTACATTCCATTCATATAACTTCTAAAACAAGTCTCCATCACTACAACTTCATTAAGGCTTCTAGACATTCATTAGCAACATAAAGTTCACAACATAACAATAAGCAAAACACTACATAAAATTGACTCATTTTCTTCCATATTGCAACAATTATACACGGCCACACTAGCCCACACATGCACGGTTACACACTCAACACACACGGCCACATGCCATCTTCCAACTTCAACCAATTTTTATTCGTCTTTCATTTCCAATATAGATTCCATAACATCTATAACTAGAATACCATATAAAATTAACTCATACTTGTCCACACCTCAACATACATGCACGGCCATGCACACACTTGCACAACCACAATTCCATAATACTCATGCAATTCCACATACCACAACACATATATAACTTTCTATAACATAGCAAAGACATGAAATTCTTACCTCTTCCACTAACTTCTTCTTGCTTCCACAACCTCTTTCTTGCCTAGATAGTTATATCACCTTGAAGAGCACTTTGAGCTTGCTAAGAATATGTGGAGATTACAATTATAGAACCAAGGATTAAGGCTCCAAATTTTTTTCTTCCTTTCTTTCTCTCTTTCTATTTTTCGGCCGAAGGCCTCTTTTTTTCTCCTCTTGATTTCTCTTTTAATTTCTTGAAGCTTCTTGAATATTATGTGGACATGTAGAAGACTTGGTCTTCTTTTTAATCCTTGAATTTTAAGTCAACATGGACTTGGGCCTTGGCTTTGGCCGGTTGGGCCTCTCTTGGTTTTCTTGAAAATTTCAAGCCCAATTATACTTGGCTAGTTATTGTAATTCATGAAATATTTTTCCCAACTTCCAAACTTGCCCTTCGTCTTTCTCCATATTTCCACGAGTCATATGGCGAATTTCCTTTTATGCCCTTGACCTTCCTCAACAATTTCGCTTCTAAATACGGCATAAGTCATTCATATGCTTATCAAAATAAAAATGTAGCCTTGCTTGTCGTCCTCCCGCGATTGTCTCGAATTATCCGATTGCACTAAAATGCGGGATATAACATCCTCCCCCCCTTTAGGACATTCGTCCTCGAATGTTGAACTGACCTCATGGTGCATTATAATATTTCGGGGAGGTTTCCTTTGTAGATATCTCACATGTCGTTCAGCATATTCATTCTAGGAGCTTAGGTTGCCTTTAAGTCATAGGCTAATTGATTTAACTCCGGACACTGACTCTGCGTTAACAAGTCCCTCTTGTTGGTTCTTGAATCGTCATAGTCCATTTTTGGTCCAGCATGTCCGCCCCTTCTGTTAGTCTAGTCCGTCTCCGCCTACATGGCTTTGATAGGGTTTCTAACCACTCCACAACCGTAATTTACACTGGTCTATCTAATTTTACATTCGTCTCTTGTTCCCACATTTATGGAATTTTCGCATATTTCCCAGGGGGTCACCCATCGTGAAATTGCTCTCACCCTAGCACGCTTAACCTTGAAACTTTAATGCATTTCAACGTCTTAGCGTTAGTATTTTCGCCTCTACCCCCTCGCACTGCTTATATCACATAACATAGGACAAGTCGGGGTCTTAGCGCTTTTAAAACGCCCATGTAACACATCTTCTCTTTTATTTACGGTTCTACCCTCCGCAATCTCTAGTATTCGCTTCTATTTGTACGTATGGCTACTCTTCGTCCCTAATTTCCGAGTTCTTAATATTCAATTACAAACCATGAGCGTAAGGATAAAATAAAAATCGAATTATCTAACACGTATATCATAGAAAGGTGCCGAAAAATACCCGTGGCCGCGCGTCGGGGAAGGTTCGGGTCCCGTCGTCCCGCCAATGCATATAGGCGGTGGGGAGGGCCGGCCGAACCGGACCTCCTCCTCCCCGCCGGCCCCGACCGCCGGTGCCCGGGGGCCCGTCCCGAGGGCGCACCGACGGTGACGAACCCACCGCCGACCCGGCGGGTCGCGCTCGCTTCCTTCATTTCTTAGCGGACAATCTCGCATCAAATGGTCCATCCGTCCGTGTGCATAACATGCTCCGTCTCGCGATAACACGCCCGAGTGTGGTCCGCCACACCGAGCACACCGTAGTGGGGGTTGCCCCCGTCCCGCCGGAATCGGCTCTGTACTGGGACCCTGAAGCTCTGGTACCCTGATCCGGTCCCGAATAAGCAAAGCGGTCAAATCCCCCATCCGCGAATCGAGGTGGGGCACTGGCCACTGATTGGCCTGAATACCCAGATTGCTCCTGTGCCTGCCCCCCTCTATATTCGCTCCTGGCTCCGGAAAATCTACCCCTTTTCCTGGAACTCCTGTCTGGATATCGTCCCCCTCTCTGTGACTGATGCTGTTCCTCCAGGGTTTGGGCGTGGGCCTGGATACGGGTAATAGTCATCCCATCCTGGAGTGAAGCCGTCAAACACTCCTTGATTATATGTGGCCCTGCCCACTCACAAACCGGTATACGTGGTCTCCCCTATCGCCTATCATGGCTGGAGCATACCGAGCTAACGAATTAAAACGAAGGCTGTATTCTCGAACGCTCATACTTCCCTGTTTAAGATTTAAGAACATCTCAGCCCGAGCTCGTCGAACCTCCGGTGGTAGGAAGTGTCGTAAAAATGCCTCCGTGAATTCTTGCCAAACCGGGGGAGGGGCATTTGCTCCCCTCGAAGCTATCCAACTAGTATACCACAAAACCGCTACATCCCGCAGCCTGTATGACGCCAATTCCACTGACTCCGTATCCGAAGCGTGTATAATCCTCGGTGTCCTCGCATCTCGTCTATAAAATTCCGCGGGTCTTCCTCTCGGTTTTGACCCATAAAACTCGGGAGGTCGGAGGGCAATAAAATCACGGCCCTAGCACTTACTGCCCTGTCTCCCGGTCCTGTATCTTGCCGCTGAGCCTGTGCGGCAACTAACTGGGTCAATAATTGGATGGCCTCTGCCACCTGCTGACCTGGAGCTGCTGGCGGTGGAACTGGAGGTGCGGGGGCTGGAGCTGGAACTCTTTCCGGCTCTACTGGTACAGGGGGAGCTTCATTATGAGATTCTCCTTCTTCTAGCTCCCGTTCAACCCTCCTTCCGCCCGCTGTCTTGCCCTTCTGGGCTGCCCTCGCTTGCTTCTTTGGCGGCATTACTGAAACCATAACATAGGATCAGGAAAAGGAATATGGAAGCCTGGTGACATAGCTCTATCGCACGATCTTAGAATACAAAGAAGGTCATGTTTCCTAAATGCCCTGCAGCCTCCTGCTTATAAGTGTGGCGCGCTACACACCCATAAACAAGACTCTACTGGACACGGCTCGTAGACAAACCCCTAGGACCGAACTGCTCTGATACCACTTCTGTCACGACCCGTCTAGGGGCCGTGACGAGTACCCGATACTTGTACCGGACACCCCTTGTCTATCATATTACCTTTATTACTAAGTGGGCCATACGAACTGTACCATTTTTTTTTTTGACATATACATTAGTAACATAATAATATACATAGATTAACAAGCTTGAACAATACATTATACAACGACAAGGACAATCAGAACACAACACATCTACCTCGTGCATAGTCAAGCCTACGAGCCTCTAACATAAAACATGGTATACATATACATAGGAAGGGCCGAGTACCGACGTGCCCGAATACATATACAAGAGTAGTACCAAAAGACCGTGGCTCCGAAGCAACCGGAGCTCGCTATCCGCCGCCGATAGAACTCCTAGAAACCAGTCCGTCTACCCGCCGACTCGCGCGGCATGAACGCAGCGTCCACAAGAAGGGACGTCAGTACAAATAGTGTACCAAGTATGTAAGGCGTGGAGGTAAACTATGCAAGAATAAACATAAGTAAGGATCACCATGTCATAGGTTCCGAGGATATATAATGAAGTAAGAGAATAACCTGTACATAGGAAGGCCCTTTTCAGGCCGGATACTATGCGTGCTTATCCTAGGAAGATATCTCTTATCATAGACATAGAAAATGGAAAGCGTATTATGACATACCTTATCGTATAATTTCATGTCGTCCTATATCATAGGAGATCATATCATATCATAGCATGGCGTGTCATAGCATAGCATATCATAGTATATCTTAGCGAAGTGTCATATCATAGTATATCGTGGCGTAGCATGGCATAGCATAGCATATCATAGCACATCATGGCATAGCATAGCATAGCATAGCATATCATAGTACATCATGGCATAGCATAGCACCGAACGACGTCGGCTCGCCCACATAGCACCGAATAAATCGGCTCGCCCATATATCCCGCGTCCGGCATCCCGCGTCCGGATGATAAGCCAGTGACCGGTGGCAATGAAACATAGTTCCTTCCCAATTTCCAAGTATCCCTACCCCCCACCCCATATACATAGTTTCCATATTTCATATTATATCATGTCATGTCATGCTACGTAGTGTCATAGACATTTCCTCATCTTCAAAGACATCATCATTTCTATCATAGAATCCTAGTAGTCATTTTAATCATAAGGATTTGTCAAAAATTGTAAACTTTGATTTGGAAAAGAATAAATATTTTAGAAAACATTTACAAATTTTTAGAAAGGAAAACAAGTCTTGAAATCGATGAACTAGTTAAAAACAACTATTATCTTGTAGTCAGAATAATAACCCAAAAGTTTCCTTTAGATTCTACGTTACAATAAATCCAATAGAACAATAAAGAAAATCCGGGAACAAAGAGGCCACCTCGGCCAATTGAGGCGGCGTATCAAATTTACGTATTCTATAGTTCATGGCGTCCCTTATAAGGATCTTAGAGTAATCGGGTCCTATTTGTGTGAGTTCTAGGTGTCTAGGAACTTTTTCTAACCATTTGCGCAATTTGTAGTTCAATTCTACTGAATGAATAGTAGCGAATTTCAATCTTAGATTCCGAGGAAAGGATTGGTCCCCGAGGCTCGTATTCGGCTTAGTACGTCTAAGACATGCCATAGAAAGAAGGGTGAAGCCTTACATACCTCTTTTCGCTCCTTTTGCTACTTCAAATTCACGTTGCAATCTCGTCAAAATCTGCGAATTGGTCATGTTTACCAAAACTCTCATTAGTATCCTTAGAGTTAGAATCTTAAGGAACCACTTGGCTACCGAAATTTCGGTAAAGACTTCCTCCGTAAATATGCCATCCTCAACATTCAACATAGCCAAATTTTAACCAATGACAATCCGGGAATGCAAACCCGGCCAAACTATCAACCACAATTCCAACAACAACAATACTAACAACTTCCACACTCAATCAACTTACTACTTCTTCCAAAAACTTTCTAACTTTACTAAAAATAATAACAACATCATAATCTTCATTCCAACAACACTATACTAATCATATTATCTTTCATGCATACAAGAACATTACATTCCATTCATATAACTTCTAAAACAAGTCTCCATCACTACAACTTCATTAAGGCTTCTAGACATTCATTAGCAACATAAAGTTCACAACATAACAATAAGCAAAACACTACATAAAATTGACTCATTTTCTTCCATATTGCAACAATTATACACGGCCACACTAGCCCACACATGCACGGTTACACACTCAACACACACGGCCACATGCCATCTTCCAACTTCAACCAATTTTTATTCGTCTTTCATTTCCAATATAGATTCCATAACATCTATAACTAGAATACCATATAAAATTAACTCATACTTGTCCACACCTCAACATACATGCACGGCCATGCACACACTTGCACAACCACAATTCCATAATACTCATGCAATTCCACATACCACAACACATATATAACTTTCTATAACATAGCAAAGACATGAAATTCTTACCTCTTCCACTAACTTCTTCTTGCTTCCACAACCTCTTTCTTGCCTAGATAGTTATATCACCTTGAAGAGCACTTTGAGCTTGCTAAGAATATGTGGAGATTACAATTATAGAACCAAGGATTAAGGCTCCAAATTTTTTTCTTCCTTTCTTTCTCTCTTTCTATTTTCGGCCGAAGGCCCTTTTTTTTCCTCCTCTTGATTTCTCTTTTAATTTCTTGAAGCTTCTTGAATATTATGTGGACATGTAGAAGACTTGGTCTTCTTTTTAATCCCTTGAATTTTAAGTCAACATGGACTTGGGCCTTGGCTTTGGCCGGTTGGGCCTCTTGGTTTTCTTGAAAATTTCAAGCCCAATTATACTTGGCTAGTTATTGTAATTCATGAAATATTTTTCCCAACTTCCAAACTTGCCCTTCGTCTTTCTCCATATTTCCACGAGTCATATGGCGAATTTCCTTTTATGCCCTTGACCTTCCTCAACAATTTCGCTTCTAAATACGGCATAAGTCATTCATATGCTTATCAAAATAAAAATGTAGCCTTGCTTGTCGTCCTCCCGCGATTGTCTCGAATTATTAAGAGATAATTTAGAAGAGGTTGGCAAATCTTGATAAAGTATTGTATTAAGGTACCAACTGAATTGATAAGCAGGGATAAATTATGACGAGTTTATAGTTAGAGGAGATAATAGTATGATTGAGACAAGAGTACAGAGGAAAAAGAATTGTGAAGGATATGAATGTATTGATAAGATAGCTTGTGAGATATTAAGGATAAGATTGACCAGAAAAGGGGAAAAGTTAAGAAGTGTTACACTATAAGATTGATTACGAACAGGATATTATGTGAATATAATAAGGATTGTTATGAAAATGAGCGAAGCCTAGCGAGGAAGTGACTAAAAGATATGACGTGATCTATGTGACTAAAGTATAAAGGCGAGCTATTGATCAAAAAGAGGGGATTTATGAAGTTCTTCTATAGGGGAAGTTCAGAACAGAGAATGAGATAACGGAAATGATAGCGAGCACAAAAGAAGAAGGCGTTAATTGGAAGAAGGAGATGAAAAGAAAAGCGGGCGAGATGACAGTGCAGTAATAGATGATGACATGTGTAGCCGAGAACACGAGTAATATCAGTGACGGAACTGTGAAAGACCAAACTATAGAAAGATGAGCAACGAGGTAGAATGAGTGCTAGGAAATGATTGGTATGATAAGAACAAGTAGGGATGAACAGAATATGATTTGAAAATGAGAAAGGGAGTATGTAGGTGTAGTAATTTCCGAAGGATATAGAGGTATTATAAAATTCCTCGTGTGCAGAAAAGAAGGATGGACATAGACTGGAGAAATATGGTAAGGGGATACTAAAGGAAGCACCCAGGATAGACGTAATTAAATGAGTACGAATACGGAACGAAAAGGGAATACATAGTTATGAATTTAAAGGTGTAGTGCGACGACATGATGATAAGATAAGACTATTATTGAGACGAACTTGGTATGTTTTTGAGTGAGTTAGAAGCCTGTGTTGGGTACACAGTAAGGGTAAAAAGGCATAAAGCATAAAGGGGTACTGCGTGCACACGACTTCACCTCGAAAATAATGGAATTTGTAAGCGACAAGGACGGTAGGCTTAAGGAACAGATGGTGCAGTATAACTTCATCAAAAGAAACAGATGATATAGGTTGAGGTAAAGATACTATTTCAAGATAACTTTGGACACTTATCGTTGGAATATAAGCGCCACCTAACTTAGAATTTGGAATGCCTACAAGTATTAAATAATTATTGATTGGAGTAAGAGACCCTTTCTAATTCGGCGGGAGATGTGTTATGAGAACGTTTTGAAATCTGTTAAGACTTCAACTTACTCCAGATTAGGTGATGAAGGTCATGCGATGAGGTGGACGCGATCATATTAACATTAGAGCATCGCATTTCATCAGAGTCCCAAAGTTAAGCGTGCTGGAGTGGGAGAAATTTTAGGATGGGTGACCCCCTGGGAAGTGTACTAAAAGCCCTGTTGAGTCGGACACAGGAGAGACAAATGGGAAACTAGGGTAGCCTAAGAGAAATCAGAGTATACAGAGTGGGCAGAAACCTTAAGAGGTCACATAGGACGAGGCAGACTGAACCGGTGAAAAGAAAGAAGGTGCATTACAGCTTTAGAAGCAGGGTAAGTTGAATAGCGTTTGGAAATATTTTGTAAGCAAGATGGTAGCAATTATGTATACGTATGTATATGATATCCCATGCATGGCTATATCAGCGGGTACGTGTATCCCAGCAATCGACGTTGCGGCATATTGGAAGGCAATAATCGGCCAAGGTAACGAAGCTCAAGTGAAAGAAAAAAATGGCACAAATGTTACAAGGCGAGCTGATGCTGTTTCATTACAAGTTAAGCTCGGAAAGTTCTAATACAATGAGATTTGGAAAAGAAAGAGAGCGAGTAGAGAGAAGGTAAGGTGACCAAAATGTCAAAAAAAGCGAAAGAGTAAGAAACATGAGGGAGTAAAGCCTCCAAGAGAGACGACGGGTAAAGAACGACACTATTTGGATAAAAATTTGAGGGTAGGCGTGTGAGAGGGATAGAGTTTGGTAGTATGGAACAAAGAGGAATGTGTGGGGTTGGAGAACAGACTTCGATAAGTGGGACGAAAGGATAGTGACCACGACGATGGATAGTTAAAAAATTATTGGTGTATTAGGACCTCCTTAATAAAGGGGGGAAGAATATATTGGACTTGAAAGGGATTATGGCGTTCTTATGCTCCAGAAGGGGAAATTTATTAGCTTAGAGTTAGAGTCCGAAACGATCGCCAATACAAGGAAATCGAAGACACGTATACTTGTGTTACGAGAGAATTGTGAGGGAGTGAGAATTTTCGTAGCCCTATGCTCCTGGGTTGTATTGTAAGATTTGAGGGATAAAGGTTAAAGTAACAGCTGTGGCGGAAAGCTAAAGGAAAAGTTGTGGCAAGAGCCCAAGGATTTAGTTTGAACTCGAATTATGAGTTGCCGTAAGTGTAGCTGTACTGTGAAGGATAGCGAAGGGTGCAGAACCATTTTGTATATACATACTTTGGATCGATGGAAGTAGTCCTGGGAAGGAACTAGGAGGAATAGTTTAAGGGACATAACCATTATACTCACAAGCGACAAGTCATGTTGGGTGAGCACTCGGAATGTAAAGGTAAATAGTGACAAGGATGTAAAGACTAATGACGCTGACCATTGAACCGCAAAGAGTCAGTACAAGAACATATTCCAGACCATTTATCCAGTTAAAGGCTATGCGAAATTATATAGAGAGACTTCACAAAGCTCTCACATCTATGATCTCAGACAGAGGAGCTCAGTTTGACTAACTCCTGGAGATCACTCCAGAAGGGATGAGGTCACAAGTGAATCTCGATACAGTATGTCATCCTCAGACTGATGAGCAGACCGAATGTACTATTCAGACGCTAAAAGATATGTTGCGGGCCTGCGTTATTGATTTCAGAGGCAGCTGGGATGATCATCTGCCACTTATGGAGTTTGCCTATAATAATAGCTACTATTCTCGCATCCAGATAGCCGTATGAGGCTCTGTATGGCAGAGAGTGCAGGTCACCAATTGGCTGGTCCGATGTTGGCGAAACTAAGCTAATTGGCCCAGATATGATTCAGCAAGTAGTTGACAAAATGAAACTCATTCAGGAAAGGTTCTTAGCAGCCAGAGTCGACAGAAGTCATATGCCGATAATCGACGTCGACACTTGGAGTTCCAGATTGGTGATTGGGTATCCTTGAAGGTGCCACACATGAAGGGTGTATGAAATTCGACATGAAGGGGAAGCTCAGTCTGAGGTATATTGGACCTTATCAGATCATCCGTAAAGTGGGCCAGGCTTCCTATGAATTAAACCTACCGCCTGATTTGGGAGCAGTGCATCCAGTCTCCCACATGTCAATGCTTCGTAAAGGTATAGGCGATCCCTCCAGAGTATTTCCCATAAATGATATCCAGGTAACAGAGGAGTTGTCCTACGAGGAGCAGCCGATAGCCATCTTTTGGATCGTCAGGTGTGAAGGTTGTGCACTAAGATGTGGCTTCCGTTAACGTATTATGGCGAAACAATAACAGAGAAGAGATGAAGAATACGTATCCCTACTTATTTTCTATGTCTACAGGTAATCTAAATTCCGAAATTGGTTATGGTTGTTGACTAATGAACTGTTTGGGATAACTATATAAGGAACTCCCCCGAAATACTTATAAGACCCTGTAAGACTAGTTTAACATTCGAGGACGAATGTTCAAAAGGGGGGGAGGATGTTATATCCCGTATTTTGTACATTGGGACATTCCGAGCTAACCATGAAAAGTTAAGGACAAGACTATTCCGGGATACGAGGTTGAGACTTTTGACCTTCGATTTTGTTTTAAGGCATAGGTTGCTTATGATTTTATTGGTATGGAACATTAAGGAAAATTTGGGGTTAAAAGTGAATTATTGGAAGTTAATTATTTTCATGAAATAGCCATGTATGGCCGTGTGGCATTGTGTGGGCTACCACCATGGCTTGGCTAATTTTAATTGATCCAAGCCATGTGTGGGGCATGGCCACTTGGATGAATCTTATATGCATACAATAGATGACAAGCAAGACATAATATTCATCATCTTTCACTCTAGAAACTTGGAGAAAACATGGAGAAAAAGAGAGAAGAGGGTTCGGCCAAGGCTGGCCGAATATGGTCCATGGAAATTGATCAAAAAAAATATATTTTCTTCTAGGTTTTCAACCAATTGAAAGGCCCTAATTAACATGAAGTAGTTGTTGGAGCATGCAAAGCCTTTGTTCTTGCAATTCCCAACCCTAGCCAAGTGAAGAACTAAGTGGAAAAGGTAAGGTTCAATCTTCTTTTACATGTGTTATGGATGGTTTGAATGTGTTGTAGTGTGTAGAAATGGATGAAATTCATGAAATTTTGTATGTTGATGTTGAGCCGTGTAGTGGGCTGTTTTGTAGGACAAGGATGAACAAATTTTACTTAGTGTTTTGGTTGTTGTTGTTGTGGATTCTATGATGTAAAATGAAGGTTTAATGATCCAAGTTGAAGTGGTAATCGTGTGGGCTGTTTTGGAAGTTAATGTGATTCTAATATAGTTTCTTGAATTTATGAGAATGATGTTGTTAACATGTGGATTATTGGTATAGTTCATGAATTTGGAAGAAAGAAATGTGTTGTTGTTGTTCTTATTGAATTTGTAAGGTTTCGGGTTATGTTGCATGTTGGTTGGGTTGTTTTGAATATTGTGTGGATTGGTTGGAGTGTTCTTGAGTCGTGTTTGAATGGTTTCGGATTAGTGCTTGAATGTGTGAGCATTGATGTTGGCTTGATTATATGTGGTTGATTTGAATATAAATGGAATGTTGTCGAATTATATAGAAAAGAGTTACTAACGTTAGAATGAGTTTTGAATCACTTGTTAATGTTGTTAGTATAGTTGTTGGTATTGTTGTTGATGATTTGGCCAAGTTGAATTCTCGGGGTTGTTGAGTTTACAGGGGAAATGTTGCCCAAATTTTTGTAAATGAAGTGCTAGCTTAGAATTGGATTCCTAAGTGCTTATGGCAAATGTTTGGTGCCTAATGGTGTTGTGTAGATCTTGGGAAGCCCGAGACTTAAATTCGGATTAGCTTAGGGAGCGGACGAGGTATGTAAAGCCTAACCTTTCTTTCTTTTGGCATGTCTTAGTTGTGAGTAAGCTATGATACGAGCCTCGTGAAAACTCTATTCTTACGATCCGAGCATGTCTACGATTCTTATTCACTTCTTGACTTTCGCATTCTTAATATGGTCGAGCTATGGTCTGTGTGTCTTTTGTATGATTGGATTTCAAAGGTTGCATAAAAGGTTTTGTTTCTAAAGAGTTTTATGTCGAATAATGTCTCTAACTTCATAGACGGGCTCGGATGGCTTCGATATGTTCGTAGAAGATTCTATAACGAATAATGGCTCTAACTTTCATAGGCGGGCTCGGATTGGGTTGATACTTGTCCGTGGGCCCCGAGACTTTCCTTTGTGTAGTTCTAATGACTTTTGAAAGAACTTAAAATGGCTATCATCCCGACCCCCGAGTATTGATTACTTACTTATTTGTTGAGTCTGTAATGATGATTTTTATGCATGTGGTTACTCACGACCCTGCTCGTGCATCATGTTGTTATATCTTTCGCCGAGTCCCGGGCCGGTTATGTTATCGTGCGCACTATGTTATATTCCGGAGTATGATGTGTTATGGTTCACCGCGTCCCTCGCTAAAGGGCCGGGTACTGCTTATATTCTGTTGTTATGATGTGCTCTGGTGTTATGATGTGTTATGGCGCTATGATGTGTTACGGAGATATGAAATCTTCCGGAGTATGATGTGTTATGGCGCCAATGACGGGTGGGCGACCATATTCCCTGAGCCCCATGCATGATTTGTGTTTTAATCAGTAAGCATTTTGGTATTCTGGATATTGCACTTATTTTCTGTACTTTCTTGTTCGATTATGATCTTGTTTACTGTATTTCATGCTTTGCATACTCAGTACATATTTCGTACTGACCCCCTTTCTTCGGGGGCTGCGTTTCATGCCCGCAGGTACAGATACCCATTTTGGTGATCAGCCAGCTTAGGATTTCCATTCAGCTATCTTGGAGCGCTCCCTTGTTCCGGAGCCTATGTTTTGGTACAGACTCTTCCGATGCATATGTACATGTCTGTTCATGGGTACGGCGGGGCCCTGTCCCGTCATATGATTCTGTTATTGCTCTTAGAGGTCTGTAGACATATGTGTGGGTTGTGGGTAGTCACTGTTCAGTTGTGTCTGTGTGATTTGTGTGCTGGGCGTCCCCTTATATTATGACAGCCTTGTTGGCTTATGTGCGATTCATCCGCTGAAAGTTGTGACAGCGATATGTATATATGTATTTGTGACAGCTTTGGGGCGACGTTTCACTTTTCTGTATGTATAAGATCTGGTTATGCTAGCTATGATCTGACGTTTGATCTTTGTATATGTATAAGTTATTTGTGTGCTGTTTCTGTTAATGGGTGTGTACGGGTGCCCAGCTCGGGCACTAGTCACGGCCTACGGGGTTGGGTCGTGACACTTGGGAAGGATTCATTTGGCATGTTGGGGGTGAAGAAAGACACCTGGTAGGGGTGGTATGAATGCTCGGGATAGTGGTGTTTTGCCCCGCAGGCGGGGCTGGTGCGTGTGCTTGGTTTGTTTGATTGAAGAATACCGGCTGGGGGGCTTGGTATACGGAGACTGAGTGAGCGGCCCCCGGGGCTTGAGTATTTTTAACTGGTGGCGGCGTACAGTAGGAGGGGCTAGCCTTGTTTGGGTTGGCGATGTTTAGTGGCAGAGGCATGGTTCATGGCGGGTAGACGGGAAATGCCCGAACAGTACGGAGCTTAACAAGGGAAAGGGAAGAGGGGCCCTTTTCCCTTCGGCGGAGGCGTTCTTTTCTGCATTGGCCTCCTCTCTTCTGGCTACCTTCTCCTGGAGAGTAGCGACGGTAGTTAACAATGTCGCGATCACATCCTCTTGGGATGCGGCCTCTTGCGAGTCCTGGGTGTCCCCGTTGCGGAGAGTGAGCTCATTTCTTGTTTCCTCGGGAGTACCAGTCATTTTATCCTTTTCTTTATCGGAGAGGGATGCTAGCTTTAAATATCACGCTAATCGGCCCCTTTCTATAAGATAAGAATAACTCAACGGTAAATAAAGTTTGTTTCCGCACGTCACATATAAAGGTAAAATATCAAATATGGGTATTTAAAGCACAAGTAGCATATAAGATCGTATATTGAAGCTTGAGTACTCTTGATCCGATGTTCTAAAGTCTTGGATATCGTGGGCTTTTATGTTCGGGTGGGTCTTGATTTGGTGGCCTCGTGGTTGACTTAGCACGGCGAACCCTTGGGCCTGTTATTTAGGCGAACGGGGGATTTAAAATTTGAAGCAGGAAGGGACCGAGTCTTACGTAGACTGCCTATGTATCCTGTCGTGGGAAATCAGGCCCTACGTAGTTCGATTACAAAGCAAGATACACATTTTTCCTAAATATCCTTTGACTAATCCTAGCTACAGACATACCCAAACCAGGCCCGACCAGGGCTTCCCGCGTATCCCTCTACTGGGACATCAGGTCAGCGCGGTTCCTTTACATTTTAAGAGGGTGGGGGTAACATTTGTGCAAAAGACGGGACACCTAATATCTACCCAAGAGTATAGTTCCTGTAAGCCGCTATCCTTACAAACTCGCTTTCTCATGTCGAATCTTCCTTCGCTCAGAACCGTGGTAGGAGCAGGACCAAAATCTGTCCTGTCCTTATCATATTTTCAAGTTCGAGCTTGAAAGCATAGCATCCTTCAATATCATGTCCCCTGGCCCCAGTATGGTACAGGCAGAACTTGTTTCTGTTGGGCCCTAATGGTGCGGGCTCGTAGACAGGTTCCACGGGTCTGTTCTTGTTTAACAAAGCCAAAGTTGAGAAGGGGCGAGCATATGACTCCTCAAACAATGAAATCATACCGCCATATTTGGTTGTCGGGGGTAACTCCCTCTCCTGGGGTGATAGGATCATGGACCAGCAAAGTATGCGGCCCCATTAAAGTCTCGATGATTTATTCGTCTATGAGACTAACAATCTTCCTTCTTAATGCTAGACACTCATTCAAGGTGTGCCCTGCCTGGTTGAGATGATTTACCCTTTCTTTCTTTTGGCATGTCTTAGATGTAGGTAAGATATGATACGAGCCTTGGGGAAACTCTATTCATAAGATCCGAGCATGTCTATGATTCTTATTCACTTCTTGATGCTAGCATCCCTAATATAGTAGATATTGCATAAAGAGTTATTGTTCCTAAAGGATTCCATGTCGAATAAGGTCCGTAACTTTCATAGACGGGCTCGGATCGCTTCGATACGTTCATAAAGGGTCCTAAAGCGAATAATGCCCGTAACTTTCATAGGCGGGCTCGGATTGGTTGGGTACATGTCCATGGTCCCCGAGACTTTCCTTTGTAAGTCCTGGCGACATTTTGAAAGAACTTAACATAACTATCGTCTTAACCCTCGAGCGTCGACCACTTACTTATCTATTGAGTCTGTAGTGATGATTTATATGCATATGGTTACTCACTACTCGCTCGTGCATCTTGTTGTTACATCTTTCGCGAGTCCGGGCCGGTTGTGTCATCGTGCGTACTATGCTATATTCGAGTATGATGTGTTATGGTTCACGAGTCCCTCACTAGGGTGGGAACCGTATATATATGTTCGGAGTATGATGTGTTTCTGGAGTATGATGTGTTTCTGGAGTATGATGTGTTATGATGTTATGATGTGTTATGGAGATATCTTTGTGTTACGGAGTTATGCAATATTCCTTTGGTATGATGTGTTATGGCACCAAAGACGGGGTGGAGACCATGTTCCGTCCGCCGAGCCCCATTATGGGCCGCATATGATACATGATATTGACATGCATGATTTATGTTTCCAAAGTAAACATTTTGGTATTCTGGACATTGTACTTATTCTTTTTGTACTTCTTGTTCCGTTTATGATCACATTCCTTTTGTGCATCATGCTTTATATACTCGTACATATTCGTCTTGACCCCTTTCTTTGGGGCGTTTCATGCCGCGGTACGGACGCTCGATTTGGTGATCCGCCGGCTTAGGATATCTATTACGCTATCTTGGAGCGCTCCCTTGTTCCGGAGCCTACATTTTGGTGAAGTCCTACTAAGTAGATACGTCGTCCTGTAAATCAGTACCTGCATCATGAAATGCAGGCTCCCGGGCAATAAAAGGGGACGTCAGCACATTGAATGTACTGGTATGTAAGCAACTGAATAAAATAACATGGGACATGAAATATCACGATAAGAAGGTGAAGGCGAAAACACTGGACACGAGCATGAGCATATATATATATATATATATATATATATATATATATATATATATATATATATATATATATATATATATAACATGTGTAAAACATATTAAGTAGGGAGAGCATTGCATAAACTGACAACATGATATCAACACGTGGGTACGTGGAGTCTGGTACCTCACCGGACCAGCAGAGCTCCTACACCTTGCCAGGGGTATGAGATGAAAACATGACATGAAAGGATCCAATCAATATTACATGAAGGAATTGTCCTAACTGGTCGGAGCGATCCTTATCCTACGGCAGCTAACTTTGTTTTAGGCTATCTGAGCCTTCTCGGTAATTCGTGAAACTCCCAAAAGCATGAACATGATATAGTTGGCTAAAAAGCCCATGATTTTCATGAAATAACCTGTAAATGACTTGAAATCATGATTTCACGAAATAACTAATAAACATGGTTACATGAAATAACTTGTAAACATGGTTACACGAAATAACTTGTAAACATGTTCTGAAGTGATATAACATGAACACGGTTTCATATCAAATATCTTGTAAACATGGGTTTGAACAATATAGTTACATAATATACTTGCATAAAAATATAGTTACATAATATACTTGCATGAAAACTTGTAAAACATGTAGAGTGTTTTCTTGAAAATAACATGATGATTTGTAACTTGCATGTAGGAACCCATGGGATGCAAAGTATGGGTTTCATGGAATACAGACAGATTCTCAATAATTATAATGATGTATGTAACGGTTCACTTTTTCGTGCGGGTTTAGGGCGTAAAAAGGCTACTACGAAATTTGACTAACTCTGGTTTTTGACCTACCCGATTCTTTTTATCCTTCGATTTTCATGCAAATCACATAAGCGTGGCCAGACCCAGGCTGCTGGGTTTCCTACATATCTCGGGCTATGCGAGAGTTCAGGCCACTTATAGTTCGACTCTATTAAAGACTTTCAAGTGTGTAGCAGAAGAGTCCTGAGATCAACGGTATTGTGCTTGATTTTTCTCGAATATATCGTTAGAGTGTGGCCGGCCCTCTGGTCGTGAGACTGCCTACATATCCCTGGCCTTTGGGAATCAGGCCACATGTAGTTCGACTCGCTGGAGAAGAGTATGTCCCTTATGTGGGAATACCTTTGGATTTCCAGGTGTGTACCCGACCGGTTGCGGTTTTTAGTAAAAGAAATCAAAAGCGAACAAATTTGGCTGAGCTTGAGAATGGGTATTTTTCTAGTCCTGGCCGGAGAGCTTGACTCTCATGGGCACCCTCTCTTGATCGGCTGTGTAAGAAAAGTTCCACGTTTGCTCTACAATTTGTCTAGATTCGGTCCAGCAGGTAGGCTCTGTCTTGGAGATTGTGCATCTGCTTTTGAAATTCAATAATATCGCAGATGTCTTCATGATTTTTGCATGAATGCTCCTCTCTGCAGCAAAAGGTAAACCTGTAACGGCAGTGTGTAATAAAATGAATGGCCCTCTCGGCTGTATGAATGAATGAATGGCCCTCTCGGCGGTATGAATGTATGAATGAATGAATGGCCCTCTCGGTAGTATGAATGAATGAATGGCCCTCTCGGCGGTATGAATGTATAAATGAATGAATGGACCTTTCGGCAGCAAAAATAAATGTGCAATGGCCGTCTCGGCAGCAGAAAATAAATGTGCAATGGCCCTCTTGGCATTAGAAAATAAACGTGCAATGGCCCTCTCGGCATGGCCCTCTTGGCAGCAGAAAATAAACGTGCAATGGCCCACTTAGGGGCAGAAAATAAACGTTCAATGGCCCTCTCGGCGACAGGAAAATAAAGAATTGGACGGAATTTAAAGAATGGAAGAATTGACGACAGAATTAAAGGATACATATATGGTCCTTGCGGTTGGATGATCTTTCTTTCGTTCGTATTATGGGCTATGACCCTCGTGGTCAGATATGCCTTTTATTTTTGTCACGACCCTTTTTGTCGAATATTTCTTTATGGCTCATTCACTTCGACCCCTTTGGCCTAAAATATCTGAAGGCTCGTTCATTTCTTACACTTTGGTTGGGTGTACCCTTTCCCATTCGCTTGTGGTGTTGTTCTCACCGGACTTAGCCTTCCTAGTTCTGCCGCTTTGCTGACCGCTAAACGAGTTATTCTTCTTGTGGGCTAGGCCTTTACGGTCCCGTCCCTTTCCTGTTAAGGCTTGCATCCACAGAAAGATTGTGAGTTTCCTAAAAGGACGATTAGCGTTGTTGTCCTCCCGTGTGGCGGCTTCTTTGGACGTCATACGTACCCCTCTTGGCCTAGGTATTCCTAGAGATAATTTTTGGAGCGCGCTTATACTAACGAGTGTATATATCTTCTTGAAATATGCGTGTACAAATTAGCAAAGCGCATTGTTCTACATATACAAGTTCGTTATTACTACCATATATATATATTATATTATTTTTCAAAAAATCTTTTGTCATGACATGTGACTTTGAGTGCGGTTTTCCGGATCCCCCGGGAGGTACGAGTGCTGATCCCCGAATTTGGTGGAAGGATCTCAAGACCTTTCTTGAAAGTTTTTGTCTCAGCTTGGGCTTGCCTTGAGCGGCCCCCGCTACTTTCCATTGTGCGGGAATTATTGAGGTCCCCTAAAAATTTCTTCCCCAGTGTAGGGTTTTATTTTGCTATCTTCCAGTTGATTGTGCCTGATAGGAATTTTTGAGATCCTCTAAAAAATTTTTCCCCAGTGTGGCGTTGACACTGTTCGGTCCTTATGTCGACCCTTGTAGCTTAATCTGGCCCCTTCCGTTTTACTTCATCGCTTCTGGGGTTTTCTTAATGGTTTCTAGGTTTTTCTTTTATGACGATTGAGCTCGAAAGCGCCTATGTATCCTGTCGCAACAGGAATTTAGGTCGAACGTAGTTCGGGATAATGTAATTGAGTTTTGATTTTTCTAATAAAGCGACCGGGTCCGATATAGACTGCCTACGTATCCCACCGTAGGGAAGTCAAGTCATTGCGTAGTTCATTACATAGATGATTTGTTTTTCTTCTATTCTAGTACGAGTACAAGCAAAAGGTACGATTACAAGGAAATAACAATGCGATTACAAGCAAATGGAATCCTAAACGTAGTATTTCTTGAGTGTATCTGTGTTGATGACCTTGGGCCACTCTTGTCCGTTCTCGGCTAGCACTACGGCTTCTCCTGAGAGTACTTTCCTAACCATGTATGGCCTTTTCCAGTTCGGCGGGAATTTTCCCTTATATTCTTCTTGGTGGGGAAAACTCGCTTGAACACGAGTGTTCCGATATGGAAGAGTCGAGCTCTAACCCGTTTGTTGAAGGTTCGAGACATTCTTTGCTTGTATAGTTGTCTGTGACACACTTCCACCATTCTCTTCACTTCTATCATAGTCAGCTGCTCATAACGATTATTAACCCATTCTGCATCTTGCAGCTCCGCCTCTTGGATGATCCAGAGCAAGGGGATCTCCACTTCCGCTTCTGTACCATAGACAAGGAGGTATGGAGTTGCCTCGGTGGAAGTTTGGGTCGCCGTACGGTACCCCAACAAGGCATAAGGCAGTTGTTCGTGCCAATTTCAATGGTTGTCGATCATCCAATTTCAGTGGTTGTCGATCATCTTTCTCAGGATTCTCTTGATGTTTTTGTTGGCAGCCTCTACGACCCCATTCATCTGTGGTCGGTAGGCAGTAGAGTTTCTGTGTGTTATTTTGAGTTGTTCGCAAATATGTCTGAAACTCCAAATGTCGACGGCGATTATCTGCATATGATTTCTGCCGACTGCGGCGCTAACAACTGCTCCCGAATGAGTTTCACCTTATCCCACTGCTGTTGGACCACGTACGGGCCAATCAACTCGATCTCCCCAACATCAAACCAACCGATCGGTGACCTACACTTTCGGCCGTACAACGCCTCGTACGGTGCCATCGCGAATGCGGGTGGTAGGCATTGTTATAAGCAAATTCAACAAGCGGCAAATGGTCATCAGCTACCTCTAAAATCAATAACACGGAGCCCGCAACATATCTTCCAATGTTGAATAGTGCGCTCGGCACTTAGTCGGGCCCGGGGATGGAATGTCTTCGGACTCACTGCGTCCCCAATCTGCTTTGAAACAATCTCCAGAAATTAGGTAGGGCACCTCTATACGAGAGATAATAGATATAGGAACTCACAGTGAAGTCGCACAATCTCCTTAATATAAAGCTTTGGCATAATCCTCGGTGATTTAGGTAGGTAGTCTGACAGGAAGAAAATGGGCGTTTCGTCGGTAGATCACAATAACCCAAATGGAATCATACCTCGTGGAGTGCGAGGTAAACTTTTGTAATAAAGTCCATATTAATGATCTCCCACTTCCACGACAGTATCTCCGTCTCTTGTAATAGCCATGGGGCTTCGGTGCTCGATCTTAACACCAGCAATTCGGACAACGAGCGACGAACTCTTGCTATGTCTCTTTTCATACCATCCCGTCCTTATAAGCGAGATCATGGTACATCTTCGTCGACCACAGGTGAGAACGGAGATAACGGGCATAATGTGCCTCGCCCATAACTGTCGCGCGCGGCCACACGCGTCGGTACACACCGATACTGCCCACTGTGTAATAGTACTCCATCGATGTAGCTCGAACGGGGTCCTTTCCTTCTCCGAGGGTGTGTCTGTGCGTGCCGAATAGGATCCTCATGCGTGCCGCTTAATATCTTCTGTAATAGAGGATTCAGCAATACCTCGAACAGAAACCCCAATATCTCCAGAATCAGCCAAGCGAACTCCAAGACTAGCCAACTGATGGATATCGCGAACTATTGCTTTCCTCTCTGATGGTACATCCGCTAGGCTGCCCATAGACTTGCAACTAAGTGCATACGCCACAACATTTAGCTTTCCGGATGGTAGAGAATATCAACATCATAATCTTTCGACAACTCTAACCACCTCATTAACGCAAGTTCAACTCCTTCGTTTAAAGATGTATTGGAGGCTTTCTTGTAATCTGTATAAATATCCGCGTGAACACCATATAAATAATGTCTCCACGTCTTCAAAGCATGAATCACGCGACGACTCCAAATCGTAGTGGGATAATTTTTTTTCATGTTTTTACGAGGCTGTGGAAAGCATAAGCTATCACCACGCCGTCTTGCATCAACACACACCCCAAACCAATACCGGAGGCGTCGGGAGGGTGATAGTGTCATCAAGGGCACACTCGGCCGGTCGGCCCAGCTATGGCTCAGCGGAAAGGAGATTACACGATGATCTATGGTGTGGCTCCAAAATGTTAGAGAGTGAGGGGCCTTGTGAAAGCTCTAAAGCTTCGGTGATACCGAAGTCTCGTCACTACTTCCGATTGTGAGGCAGATCCCTAAGAAAAATGTCGGAATGTTGTGCGTGCACTTTATTGAATCGATCTTGTTTTTTGCTTTGTCCTTGCTCTTTTATTTCCTTATGTTATTCCTGTACCACATAGGAGTTGTGTAGATCTTGGGAAGCCTGAGACTTAAATTCGGATTAGCTTAGGGAGCGGACGAGGTATGTAAAGCCTAACCTTTCTTTCTTTTGGCATGTCTTAGTTGTGATAGCTATGATGCGAGCCTCTCGTGGCTCTATTCTTACGATCCGAGCATGTCTACGATTCTTATTCACTTCTTACTTTCGCATTCTTAATATGGTCGAGCTATGGTGCATTGTGTCTTTTGTATGATTGGATTTCAAAGGAGTTGCGCAAAAGGTTTTGTTTCTAAAGAGTTTTATGTCGAATAATGTCTCTAACTTCATGAAACGGGCTCGGATGGCTTCGATATGTTCGTAGAAGATTCTGTAACGAATAATGGCTCTAACTTCATAGGCGGGCTCGGATTGGGTTGATACTTGTCCGTGGGCCCCGAGACTTTCCTTTGTGTAGTTCTAATGACTTTTTGAAAAAGAACTTAAAATGGCTATCATCCCGACCCTAAATTATTGATTACTTACTTATTTGTTGGTCGTAATGATGATTTTTATGCATGTGGTTACTGCGACCTATTTCGTGCGTCGTATTGTTATATCTTTTAGGGAGTCCCGGTAGGTTATGTTATCGTGCGCACTATGTTATATTAGGAGTATGATGTGTTATAGTTCTGGCGTCCCTCGCTAAAGGGCCGGGTGCGCTTATATTTTGTTGTTATGATGTGCTCGGTGTTATGATGTGTTATGGCGCTATGATGTGTTACGGAGATATGAAATCTTCGGAGTATGATGTGTTATGGCGCCGATGACGGGTGAGCGACCATATTCCACAGGCCCCATGCATGATTTGTGTTTAATCGGTAAGCATTTTGGTATTGGATATTGCACTTATTTTACCGTACTTTCTTGTTAGATTATGATCTACATTTCTTTATGTTCATGCTTTGCATACTCGGTACATATTTAAATGCTTGACCCCGCTTTAACTTGAGAGAAATTGCGTTTCATGCCGCCGAATGTACGGATACCCATTTTGGTGATCATCCAGCTTAGGATTTCCATTCAGCTATCTTGGAGCGCTCCCTTGTTCCGGAGCCTATGTTTTGAGTACAGACTCTTCCGATGCATATGTACATGTCTGTTCATGGGTACGGCGGGGCCCTGTCCCGTCATATGATTATTGCTCTTGGGAGTACGTAGACATATGTGTGGGTTGTGGGTAGTCCTTTGTTCGGTTGTGTCTGTGTGATTTGTGTCTTTGGCGTCCCCTTATATTATGACGGACCTTGTTGGCTTATGTGCGATTCATCGGCGAAAGTTGTGGACGATATGTATATATATATTTGTGACGGCTTTGGGGCGACGTTTCACTTTTCTGTATGTATAAGATCTGGTTATGCTAGCTATGATCTGACATTTGATCTTTGTATATGTATAAGTTATTTGTGTGCTGTTTCTGTTAATGGGTGTGTATGGGTGCCCGACTCGGGGCACTTAGTCACGGCCTACGGAGTTGGGTCGTGACACTTGGGAAGGATTCATTTGGCATGTTGGGGGTGAAGAAAGATTTTGGTAGGAGGTGGTATGAATGCTCGGGATAGTGGTGTTTTGCCCCGCGAGGGCGGGGCGGGTGCCGTGTCTTGGTTGTTTGATTGAAGAATACGGAAATTTGGGGGCTTGGTATACGGAGGCCCGCGGTGAGCGACCCCGGGGGCTTGGTATTTTTAGCGGTGCGGCGTACGGTGGGAGGGGCTAGCCTTGTTTGGGTTGGCGATTTTTAGTGGCGGGGGCGTGGTTCCTGGCGAGTAGACGGGAAATGCCGGAACGAGCGGATAACAGGGAAAGGGAAGAGGGACCCCTTCGGCGGGAACGTTCACGTTTGGGCCCCCCTTTGGGTACCCCCC
>NW_026716698.1:0-16954 GCF_029784015.1 Lycium ferocissimum
ATACCGAAAACACTCTTTTTACAGATATTTTTACGGCCTTTACTATGTCGTTATTATTCATGTCTTACATACTCGGTACATTGCTCGTGCGGCCCCTCTTCTTCGGGGGCTGCGTTTCATGCCGCGCGGTACACTCGGACGGGCGAAGTTATGAAGGGTGTCCGGCGGAGTTGGTAGGCTCCACTTGCCTAGAGGTCTTTTGCGAGTCGAGTATATAAGCCATGATGTCTTGTTCAGAGTTAGAGACTTTGCAGACACAGTCGTGGGTATTAGGTTGTCATGTGCAAGCGGCTCCAATGGCCGATATGCTATTATGTTTCGGGTCACGAGTCTTATGTGATGTCAGATTTTACTTATGGAAAAAAAAAATTCTATGTATTCATTACTTACTAGTTCATAAGTTCATATGTGCAATAAGAGTTAGCGGGTTCGCTCGGCTCCAAAGATGGGGTCGGGTGCCCATCACACCCTAGTAAAGTCGGGGTGTGACAGAGTAGGTGATGTTAGCAGAAGATGTTCCAGCTGGATTGGCGAGCTCCATTTCCTCCGGAGATCTTCTTGCCGAGTCGAGTGCTTTGTATGGTGTACGAAGTTATGGTAGAAACTTTACGTACGATATCGTGTGTATGATATGTCGGTTTTATGAGCGGGTATGTGAAAGCCGATGTATTACGCATTATGTTACGAACTTCGTATGTTTCCGATTTCATACGATGTTAGCTTTATTTGATTTGACAAAGATGGAAGGCATGTTTGTTTTCACAAAATTTTTTTCGTTATGTGCTTACGACATGTTTTGCGGGCCCAGTAAGATTATTAGTATTATGAAAGTCTGCAGGTTCGCTCGGCCCTAGGTAAGGGTCGGGGTGCCCCATCACACATCGGATTAAGGGTGTGACAAATTGGTATCGAGGCTTGATTCGTCCTGGAGGTTGTACGAAAGTCGGGTCCGATAGAGTCTTGTTTATGGTGTGTTGCGCGCACGTTTATAAACGCGGAGGCTACCGGGCATTTAGGATGGTTACTCTTCTTTCATATCGAGATCGTGCCATAGAGCCAAGTCATAGGAAATGAGATTATTTGCGCTAACTTTCGATTGCGAGCGAACAATGACATCGACGGAAAAGTGATTGATGGTGTTGGAAGTTACGAGCACTTGCCTTGGGTAAGCAGAGGTATGAAAAATGTATGTTGGATGAGATATTGAAGTGCGATCGAAATGTAAAGTTGAGGACTGAAAAGGAAAGTAAACAAGAAAGTGTAACTGGTGCAGTTTAAGCTGGGCATACAAGGTATGTTCATTATTTCATACTGTTGTTGATGTTGGGAGCCCTGTGAGGCTGTGATATGATATGATATGTATATATGTATGTTGGCCCTGTGAGGCGTTGTTGGTATTTCCTACGTGCAGGTTTTGAGATAGTAAGAAATATAGAGGAAGCTCTGCCGAAAATTTTTTTCCAAAAAAAAAAAAAAGAAAAAAGAAGAGAATGAGATATGGGTTTGCAATACGACTTGAAAGGTCGTGCCGATAGTAATAGTGAGATTAAGACAAGAGTACAGAGGGAAGGAATTGTAATGTATATGAATGTATTGATAAGACGGCTTTGTGAGATATTAAGGATAAAGTTGATCGAAAGGGTAAAGGTTAAGAAGTGTTACACTATGAGATCGAATACGAACGGGACAATATGAATATAATGAAGATTGTTGTGAAAATAAGTAAAGCTCAGTGAGAAAGTGGCCAAAGCTATGATGTGATTTAAGTAGTTAGAATATAAGGGCAAGTGTGAAACGGAAAAACAAGTTATGGAACAAATAAGGAAGTGTCATGACCCAACCCCGTAGGCAGTGACTAGTGCCCGAATTGGGCACCCAAACACAATCACAAATCCGAGTCGCAAACGATGAAGTTTATACGGATCCAAATATCAAACGCGTCTCGTATTATATCAAACTGTCTCAAACACATCGCAAACACAACCATATATATATCAAAGCCGGCAAGGCTATCAATGTTAGACCCCGTATTTTTATACCACGGATTATTCGTAAGTAAATCAACATAAGTCCAATGACAAGATTATTGTTGGATATGAGACAAGGATTTTAATCCCTGATTTTAGTAAGTGCACGACTTGCTTGCAATTTTATTTGGTATGGAAATGTTAATGGAAAGTTGGGATTAATTTACCATGATTAGATTATTAAGTGGGGATTAAATTTAATTACTCATTAGACAAGTCACTAGTGCACTAGGTGGGCCCCACCAAGACATGTGGCCAAATTTAATTGGCTCAAGCCTTGAGTGGGACACTTGTCACTCCTAGGGGCTGAAAATATAGTGAAAAATCTGTACCAAACCCTTATTTTTCATCTTCCACAATAAGCTAGAGAGAGAGAGAAAACAAAAGCCATGGCATTCGGCCATGGCTAGCAAATTGAGCTCAAATCGTTGATCCAAATCAGATTTTTTCCAAGTATTCCAACTAGTTAGGGAGGCTATAATAACGTGGAGTAGTCATTTGGAGCAACAAGAACAAGTATTAGTTCATTTCACAACTTCTAGCCAAATTGAGGTAAGATTTCGATTTTTTTTTTGTTATAAGATTGGAGTTAATGATGTTGTAATGGATCTATTAAGTTGTATTATGTGAAGTTGGAAGTAATAAAAATTTGTTGGATTAAAGTTGACATTAAAAGTGGGCAGATTTGGAGTTGTTTTAATTGGGTTGAGTTTGATTAGTGTTGTCATAATTATGGTATGATATTTGTAGATAATTTTTTATATTGAAGGGCTGGAAATATGGTTATTGACATGTATATGGGCTGTTGTCAATGGTAAAAATTACACTTGATTCCATGTGTTTGTAATTTTGTGGAATAAAGGTCGAAAAATTGTATTTCGATGTTGTAGTGTTGATGGACTGTTTTGGGTTTGCTATTGAAACGAAATTGAAGTAATTTCTTGTACATGGATGGTTGTTGTTATTAATGTTATGGATTATGTGTAAAAGGTGAAAGGGAAGTTTAAATCATGTTAGAACTTGTTGTGAAATTAGAAGCGTTTCCGTGCATATTATAGTTGATGTTGTTGTTGTTGTGGGCTGTTTTGATAAGGTTTTTGGTGGAAAATCTCATGTGATTATATGGCTATTTGAGGTTGTCATTGTTATGGTTAAATTGTAGTTAGGGGCTGTTCTTGAGGAATTGGAGAGCTAAGGATAGTTAAGAATTGTATTGTGACGTTATAATGGATGGGCTGTTTTAGAACTTGTTGTAATGTTACGATAGTTTTCTTGCATATAGAGGTTGGTGTTGTTGCTGTGTTGTTGCTGATGTGAATCATAAAACTTGGAGGAAAGAAGCGTATAAAATATCGTATGCGAAGTGTGTCGATCCGTTTGGTATATTCTTAGATGTTCGTGAGATTATCGGTCATTGTTATGTGGTAACTAAGGGCTGTTTTGGGGCTGTTTTGTAATGAATTTCATGGCTGTTTTGGGATGAATTTCGTGGCTGTTTTGGGGCTGCTTGTTATAAATTTCGTGGCTGTTTTGTAGTGACATTTTGGGGGCTGTTTGTTGTAATTTTCGTGGCTGCTCTTGTTGAGTCGAAATGCAGGATTATAGTTATGATTATGTACAATATATGTAGTATATTTGCTGGAGTATGGGCTGTTCTTGATGGCTGGTCTAACATTGTTAAAGGGGCCGGATAAACATAAGGAATTAGTGTATTAATCACTTTGTTGTTGTGGTTGTTGTACTCATGGATGTAAAGAGAAAGAATGATAGCAATGGTGTATGTAGTGCATATGGGGCTGATTTTGTTATGTCCTTGAGTTGTGTCTTGTTATTGATGTTGTTGACCTCGTATGTGAGTTGTGGATGTATGTAAGTAGTGGAAGTGCTGCCCACTTGTTTTTATACAAGAACGAGTTATCGTTTACTAGCAACCACCAATTTGACGGACATGCTACCATTGTTATAGGTTGAAGTGCCAATCGAGACGAGTTTAAATTATTGAATTGTCACGGACGACAAACGGTATGTAAAGCCTACCTTTCTTTCTTTTGGCATGACCTTTATGAAATGAACAAATAACGTATATGTATGCGTCTAAAGAAAATCCTATTCTTAGGGCCACTAGGATGGCCAATATCTTTGACTTCCATAAGCTATTCCATATGGCTTGATACATATTTATGATGTTCGAAGATTCTAGTTGTTATGTTTTCGAGTGTTGTTCGAAAGAGAATCGATATGATTAAAGTCCTTTATGAATATTTTGATACGTAGATATGGTCCTAAAGTCTCTATTTGATTTGACCCATAATGCTATTTGAAAGTTCCCCTAATATGAAGGTCACTCGAATTTCCGAAAAGAGCTTCTGAAATGCCTTTAGAAAGTTCTGTACTTCAAAAGTTTGTAACGTCCGTATACTAACTCCGATTGACCCGAGCGATTTTCGATCCTTCGGATGCCGTAAATATATTTCTTTATCGAGTTTTGAAATTTATTTATTTATATGTATATGGTTTCCGCACTACTCTGCTCGTGCCTACTACTATGACATCGTTCGCCGGTTCCCGGGCCGATTTTGTGATCGTGCGCACTATGATATATTCGGCAGTATGATGTGTTACGGTTCCCGAGACCTCGCCATAGGGCCGGGTTCCGTTTATGGAGTTATGCTGTGATATGGCTTGTGATATGGCTTATGATATGTTGTGATGATGTGTTATGTTCGGGGTTGTACGGAGATTTGAAACCTTCTGGAGTTATGCTGTGTTATGGCACCAGCGTCGGAGTGGTGACCACGTTCCGAGCCTTATGCATGATTTTGATTTGCATTACTTATACATATGCTTTACGTACTTTGATATCCGGGTCCCGTATTTACTTCCCGTACCACTTTTATGTCGGCTATGGTTTGGATTTCGTACTCCATGCTTTACATACTCGCACATCTTTCGTACCGACCCCCTTTCTTCGGGGGCTGCGTTTCATGCCCGCGGTACGAGGTTCGTGATCCGCGGTGTAGGCCACACATTCTCGCCATTACGAGTGCTCCTTTTTGATCCGGAGCCCATATATTGGTACATATCTTTTTTGTGATGTATATATTCGTATATTTGGTTATTTGGGGTACGGCGGGGTCCGTCCCGTCATATGATTCGTTTCGTCCGTTTATGGCGGTGTGGACATGTATGTGTGTGGGTTAGGCCTATTCGTACGTGTGTGTTTGTATGTGTTGTGTTCGGGGCGATCCCGTTCGCCTTGCGCGGCCTTGTTGGCTTGCTTTTGTATATGTTTTTGGGCCGTTGTGCCATTCGCTAGCCTTGTCGGCTTTGATATATACATATATGGTCCCCTGCGTGGCCTTTGTTGGTATTTCCGTGTGTGTTTGATTTGGATAGTAAGAAAAACAAGAGGAAACTCGCCCAAATTTTTCTAAAATATTTAGATTATCACCTTACCGGTTTGTGTAATATATGAGGTTCTGTGTGTTAGTTACGTACGGGTGCCCAGCTCGGGCACTAGTCCCGGCCTACGGGGTTGGGTCGTGACAATCAAATGGCGCATCGGCCCAAAACATATACAAATGCAAGCCGACGAGGCTGCCACGGCGAATGGGATCGCCCAGAACATATATCATACGAACACAACGTACGCATGGGCATAACCCACATACATGTCACGTACCTCTAAACTGCACAAACGGAATCATAAGACGGGACAGGCCCCGCCGTACCCCCCGAACAAATATATACAAATGCAACGAACGAATATATACCAAAATATGGCTCCGTAATGCGGGGAGCACTCCAATCAGAAGAGGGTGTCCTAAATTGGTGGATCACCAACCGTGCGTTTGTACTGCGGGCATGATACGCGACCCCCGAAGAGGGTCGCACGAAATATGTACTGAGTATGCAAAGCAGAAGATATAGTATACAACTCTGAATCATACTCGAATACAGAAAGTAAATGCATTTCCAAAATATCAAAATGTTTACTTTAAAAATACGAATCATGCATAGGGCACGTAAAAATATGGTCGCCCGCCTGTCGATGGCGCCATAACACAGCATAACACCAGGAAGTTTCAAATCTCCGTATCCCCGTCACATATCATACACAGCATAACGCCATACACAGCATAACACCAATTATAAGCGGAACCCGGCCCTCGAGCGAGGGGCTCGGTGAACCATAATCACAAGATAACACCGGAGTATAACAAAGTGCGCACGACAACAGAACCGGCCCGGGACTCGGCGAAAGATATAACAGAATGCACGAACGGAGTCGTGAGTAACCATATGCATAAAATCATTATCATAAATACACAAATTACATCAAACGCATAATAACCTTCAATTCAGCTCATACATTTACAACATCAATCTTGAATCATTAAAAGCTCATTTCCAACATAGAATTCATTACGACAATCACTAAAACACTAAGCGACATTAATGCGTTCTTTGTCATATAACATGACCCATTTTCGGCCAACATACCAACATGCACATATTGATAATTCTCACTCATTTCTTCACACTACAACAATTAACATACTACATAGAACTTAATTCATCACTTAAACACAACACAACACGAGTGCACACCTCACACGGCTATATGCTACACACACCACCTTCACTCCAACATGCCATATTTCATGATTTTCATCCATTTTAACATACTACAACATACATACAACCTTTATAACACATAAAACATGATCAAATCTTACCTTTCTTCTTTCAACTCCACACTAAGCTAGGGTTTGCGATCTACACAACGGGTGATTGGATGACCCGAACAACGCTTCCACGCTACTTAGGGACCTCAAATTAGTGGTTTAGCATCAAGGAATTATTTTTGGGAAGGCTCAAATTGATCTTCAATTTTTGTGTTCTTGGCCGAGAGTCACCTTTTGTGGTGCTTCAACTTCTTGATATTTTTCTAAGTGTTGGATGATGAAAATGAGTTGGTAGTCATCTTTTGAACTAATGCAAGACTTATACAAGTGTCCCCTTGGCCCACAAAAGTGTTGGACCAATTAAAATTGTCCACAAATTGTGTGGGCCAAATCCCACACTACACGGCCAAGACAAGGAAAATGTGCATGATTTCCAACTTCCATTAATTCCAATTTTGGTCCCAAATTTTCCTAAGTGTTCCATGCAAACAAATTCATGAACAACTTATATCTCAAAATAAAATCAAAGGTCAAAAGGTCTCGACTTGTATCCCGGAATGGTTTTGTCCCTAACTTATCATAGTTAATCCGGATTGTTCCAATGTATAAAATACGGGATGTAACATCCTCCCCCCCCCCTTAGAACATTCATCCTCGAATGTTAGATTAACCTCACGGGGTCAAATAAGCATTTGGGGGAGTTTCTTTTCCAACAATCACACACACAATTCATTCATCAAACAACATAGCCAAGTAAAGAATTCGGATTACCAGAGGGCATCGGAAACAAGTGAGGATACTTCTTTTCATCTGCTCCTCGGCCTTCCTGTGTCATTTTCTCCGGTTATTATTCCGCCACACTTTAACGAAGCCACATCTTTATTCCGCAACTTTCTTACCTCGACGATCTAATATGGCTATAGGTCGCTCCTCATAAGATAGCTCCTCCGGACTCCGAATATGATCTACAGGAAATATTCGGGGAGGGTCACCAATACATTTACAAAGCATAGAAACATGGAATACTGGATGTATTGCTCCCAAATCAGCTGGCAGATCTAACTCGTAGGCAACCTTGCCTATTTTTCGAACAATCTGATAAGGCCCAATATACCTCGGACTGAGCTTCCCTTTCTTGCCAAATCTCATAACACCTTTCATAGGTGACACTTTAAGGAATACCCAATCACCAATCTAAAACTCTAAGTGTCGACGGCGATTATCTGTATATGATTTCTGTCGACTCTGGGCTGCTAACAACCGCTCCCGAATGAGTTTCACCTTATCCCCGCCTCTTGGGACCACATACGGGCCAATCAACTCGCTCCCCAACATCAAACCAACCGATCGGTGACCTACACTTTCGCCATACAACGCCTCGTACGGTGCCATATCCGAATACCGGAGTGGTAGTCGTTATTATAAGCAAACTCAACAAGCGGCAAATGGTCATCCCAGCTACCTCTGAAATTAATAACACAGGCCCGCAACATATCTTCCAGTGTCTGAATAGTGCGCTCGGCCTGTCCGTCAGACTGGGGATGGAATGCTGTACTGAGACTCACCTGGGTCCCCAATCCCTCCTGAAATAATCTCTAGAAATTAGCTGTGAACTGGGCACCTCTGTCGGAGATAATAGATATGGAAACTCCGTGAAGTCGCACAATCTCTTAATATAAAGCCTGGCATAATCCTCAAACAGCAGTAGTCCTGGACCCGAAAGAAAATGGGCTGATTTCGTCAGCCGATCAACAATAATCCAAATGGAATCATACCTCCGTGGAGTGCGAGGTAAACCTGTAATAAAATCCATATTAATGATCTCCCACTTCCACGACGGTATCTCCATCTCCTGTAATAGTCCACCGGGCTTCTGGTGCTCGACCTTAACCTGCTGACAATTCGGGCACTGAGCGACGAACTCTGCTATATCTCTTTTCATACCATCCCACCAATATAAACATCTGAGATCATGGTACATCTTCGTCGACCCTGGGTGAACAGAATAACGGGCATAATGTGCCTCGCCCATAACCTGCCGCCGCAGCCCCGCAACGTCAGGTACACATAATCGGCCCCTATGTAACAATGCTCCATCGGATGTAAGCTCGAACGGGGTCTTTTCCTTTTCCAGGGCTGTATCTCTCTACCGGGCCAGAATAGGATCCTCATACTGATGCCGCTTAATATCTTCTATAATAGAGGATTCAACAATACCTCGAACAGAAACCCCAATATCTCCAGAATCAGCCAAGCGAACTCCAAGACTAGCCAACTGATGGATATCGCGAACCATTGCTTTCCTCTCTGATGGTACGTCCGCTAGGCTGCCCATAGACTTGCGACTAAGTGCATCTGCCACAACATTAGCTTTCCCTGGGTGGTATAGAATATCAACATCATAATCTTTCAACAACTCTAACCACCTCTCCGTCGCAAGTTCAACTCCTTCTCGCTTAAAGATGTACCGGAGGCTCTTATGATCCGTATAAATATCAACATGAACACCATATAAATAATGTCTCCACATCTTCAAAGCATGAATCACCGCGCCGCCTCCAAATCGTGAGTAGGATAATTTTTACGGTGCTTTCGAGCCGCCGGGAAGCATAAGCTATCACCCCGCCGTGCCGCATCAACACACACCCCAAACCAATACCGGAGGCATCACAATAAATCACATACCCATCCGGACCCTCGGGAAGAGTCGGACCGGAGCCGTAGTCAACTTCTTTAGCAACCGGAAGCTACGCTCACAAGCATCGACCACCGGAACTTTGCTCCTTCGAGTCGACCTTGTTAAAGGCGGCCGAAATCGAAGCAAATTTCTCTACGAATATCCCGTAATACCCGGCCAATCCCCAAAGCTACGCACCTCGGCCGGCGTCGTAGGCCTAGGCCATTCTTTACGGCCTCAATCTTCGGGTATCCACCCGGATGCCGTCACTCCAATAATATGTCCCGAAATGCCACCGAAGTCGACCGAATTCACACTTAGAAAATGTAGCATATAATTTACGGTGCCGGAGTGTGCCAATACCGTCCTCAAATGATCTGCATGTTCGTTTCCGATCGAGAATAAATCGAGGATGTCATCAATGAACACAATCACGAACATGTCTAAGAACGGTCTAAATTCCGATTCATCGTGTCCATAAATACTTTGTTGGGGCATTAGTCACCCAAAAGACATCACTCGAATTCATAGTGCCCATATCGGGTCCCGAATGCTGTCTTGGGAATATCGACTTCTCGTACCCGTACCGATGATAGCGACCACAGTCTATCTTCGAGAAACACGGCACCCCGCAAATCGATCAAATAAATCATCAATCCTGGGGAGGGGTATTTATTCTTGATGGTTACCTTATTCACCGGTAATCAATGCACATCCGTATAGCGATCCATCCTTCTTTCTTACAAACAATACCGGCGCTCCCCGGGGTGATGTCTTGGCCTAATAAAGCCCTTCTCTAATAAATCTCTCCTCGCTCTTTCAATTCTTTCAATTTCCGAAAGTGCCATTACGTACGGAGGAATAGAGATAGCCGAGTATCCGGCAACAAATCAATAGCAAACTCTACCTCCCGGCCGGGGGGAAGACTCGGAAGCTCATCTCGGGAATACATCTAAGAACTCATTAACCACTGGGATCGACCGAAGAGTCGGTGCCTCCGCTCTAAATCATGAACACGGACCGCATGATAAATATACCCCTTTCGATCATTTTTCCGGCCTTGAGGTATGAAATAAACTTACCCCTCGGCGATCGTATGACCCGCCCACTCTATAACTCGGTTCCCCGGAACCGGAAACGGACTATCTTCTTTTGACAATCAACATTAGCATAACAAGAAGCTAGCCAATCCATACCCATAATCATGTCAAACTCAGTCATATCTAACTCTACCAAATCTGCATTTTTAGAGCGGTGGCCACGATAATTACCGAACAATCTCTATAACCGATCGGCTATAACAGAATCCCCTACTGGTGTAGCTACCTCAAACGGCTCTATCGGTTCAGATTCTATCCCAATTTTATTAGCAACAAGGGGAGAAATATATGATAATGTAGAACCAGGATCAATCAGTGCATACACATCTCGAGAGAAAACCAGTAATATACCTGTGACGACATTAGGCGACGCCTCCTGGTCCTGCCGGCTGGCCAATGCATATATGCGGTTCGAAGGACCGCTAGAACTAGGAACTCCACCACGACCCCTGCCTCGGCCCGCTGATGCTGGCATACCTCGCCCCGCAGGCGCATAGCCTACCGAGGATGAAGATGAACAATCAACGATCCGGTGGGCGAGCCGCGCTACCGCACCACCTCTAACCGGGACAATCTCTCATCGGATGGCCCCGACGGCCGCAAATAAAGCACACACCAAAGGCACGAAAACACTCTCCGTGGGTCGTCTCCCACGGGGGGGAACACGGAGGTCCGGGTGGTCTCATCCGATCACGTGAGCCCCGTCCAGCGCGAGCTCGAAAACCCGGAGCTGCGGCACCGCCCGAATATCCCGCGCCATCCGATCTCCTCGTCGGACACCGGGGTGTGCCCCGCATCGGCCGGGGAGGATATCCGCCTTGGCGGCCGCCGAGGCCGCCCGCCTCGAAAATCCCCAAAATATCCAGATGATCTAGCCTCTTGGCCGGCCCCGTCATCAACCCTATCGGCCGGCGCCCTCTCGCGTCGTCCTCCATGCCCCGGGCATGGGCTCGTATACGGCAATATCCGCACGGCCGGGGCCGCCAACACCAAGTGTCGTCAACGAAGTATCGGGTCCGCCCCCACCATATATCGGTGCATCCGGTCACTATGTCAAGAACATATGCAGCGCATATCCGGCCCGAATCAAACTCTAAACCGTACTCCCGGATCGTTCGCTCCTTCGCTTCAACAAAGCAGAATTGCCTACCCCGGCTCTCGCTCACCTCCGAGGCGTAAAATGGGCAAGAAAGCCTCGCAAACTCGCCCCATACGGCCGGAGGGGCACCTCGCTCTCGGACAAAGCATCCACGACTCATACCAATTACTGCTACATCGTGCAACCCAGATGACGCCATCTCAACCGACTCGTCTCGGAAGCACTAATCAATCGCAGGTACGCCGCATCCGGATGAACTCACGAGGGTCCTCCGCGGGCTTTGACCCGAAAACTCGGTGGCCCACAATGTAGAAAATCACGGCCCTCCGACTATCACGCCCGTCCCGCACGATCATCCCCTCGCTCCCTATCTATCGACCTCGCTCGCTACCAACGCGCGTCAATAACCGAACCGCCTCTCGGCAGGTCCCATCATCCGCCCCCGGGCCGGGGGCCGGAGGTACAGTACCGGTGCGCGCGGGAGCCGGCGGTGGAGTGCCCTCTCGTGCCGGCCTCGTGTCGCTCCAAATCCCTCCGACCGGCGGCAGCGTAACCAACTAGCCGTCTGAGGCACAATATCTCGGCTCAATCCGGGCACGAGCCCTAGTAGTCATCCGTGCTCGGGCCGGTCTCACCGCGCGTAGACTTGCCCTTCGGGAAGCCGTGGCCTTCCTCGCAGGCATCGCTCGAAAACATAACATCGTGTCGAGAAAGGTCATCCCGATAACACGGCTCTTATCGCACGATCTAAGATCGAAGGAAAGACAACATCTTAAATGTCCGTAGCCTCCGTTTATAGATGTGGTGCACAACACACCGATAAACAAGACTCTACTAGACACGGTCTGTAGACATTCCGAGGACGAACCGCTCTGATACCACTTCTGTCACGACCCAACCCCGTAGGCCGTGACTAGTGCCCGAATTGGGCACCCAAACACAATCACAAATCCGAGTCGCAAACAGATGGCTTATACAGATCAAAATATCAAACGCTGTCTCAGATTATATCAAACTGTCTCAAACACATCGCAAACACAACCATATATATATCAAAGCCGGCAAGGCTATCAAATGGCGCAACGGCCCAAAACATGTACAAATGCAAGCCGACGAGGCTGCCACGGCGAATGGGATCGCCCAGAACACATATCATACAAACACAACCGTACAGAATGGGCATAACCCACATACATGTCCACGAGACCTCTAAACGAGACAAACGGAATCATAAGACGGACGGGGCCCCGCCGTACCCCCGAACAAATATATACAAATGCAACGAACGAATATATACCAAAATATGGCTCCGGAATAAGGGAGCACTCCAATCGAGAAGAGGGTGTCCTAAACGGGTGGATCACCAACCGTGCGTCCGGCCTGCGGGCATGAAACGCGGCCCCCAAGAAGAAAGGGGTCGGTCACGAAATATGTACTGAGTATGCAAAGCAGAAGATATAGTATACAACTCTGAATCATACTCGAACAGAAGTACAGAAAGTAAATGCATTTCCAAAATATCAAAATGTTTACTTTAAAAATACGAATCATGCATAGGGCACAGAAAATATGGTCGCCCGCCTGTCGATGGCGCCATAACACAGCATAACACCAGAAAGTTTCAAATCTCCGTATCCCCGTCACATATCATACACAGCATAACGCCATACACAGCATAACACTAATTATAAGCGGAACCCGGCCCTCGAGCGAGGGGCTCGGTGAACCATAATCACAGCATAACACTGGAGTATAACAAAGTGCGCACGACAATGAGAACCGGTCCGGACTCGGCGAAAGATATAATGTATGCACGAACGGAGTCGTGAGTAACCATATGCATAAAATCATTATCATAAATACACAAATTACATCAAACGCATAATAACCTTCAATTCAGCTCATACATTTACAACATCAATCTTGAATCATTAAAAGCTCATTTCCAACATAGAATTCATTACGACAATCACTAAAACACTAAGCGACATTAATGCGTTCTCTGTCATATAACATGACCCATTTTCGGCCAACATACCAACATGCACATATTGATAATTCTCACTCATTTCTTCACACTACAATAATTAACATACTACATATAACTTAATTCATCACTTAAACACAACACAACACACGCACACCTCACACGGCTATATGCTACACACACCACCTTCACTCCAACATGCCATATTTCATGATTTTCATCCATTTTAACATACTACAACATACATACAACCTTTATAACACATAAAATATAATCAAATCTTACCTTTCTTCTTTCAACTCCACACTAAGCTAGGGTTTGCGATCTACACAACGGGTGATTGGATGACCCGAACAACGCTTTCACGCTACTTAGGGACCTCAAATTAGTGGTTTAGAATCAAGGAATTATTTTTGGGAAGGCTCAAATTGATCTTCAATTTTTGTGTTCTTGGCCGAGAGTCACCTTTTGTGGTGCTTCAAGTTCTTGATATTTTTCTAAGTGTTGGATGATGAAAATGAGTTGGTAGTCATCTTTTGAACTAATGCAAGACTTATACAAGTGTCCCCTTGGCCCACACAAGTGTTGGACAAATTAAAATTGTCCACAAATTGTGTGGGCCAAATCCCACACTACACGGCCAAGACAAGGAAAATGTGCATGATTTCCAACTTCCATTAATTCCAATTTTGGTCCCAAATTTTCCTAAGTGTTCCATGCAAACAAATTCATGAACAACTTATGTCTCAAAACAAAATCAAAGGTCAAAAGGTCTCGACTTGTATCCCGGAATGGTTTTGTCCCTAACTTATCATAGTTAATCCGGATTGTTCCAATGTATAAAATACGGGATGTAACGGGAAGGGTTTGAGTTAAAGATTAAGAGACGACACGAGATAATGTGCCTAGAATGTCACAAGTTGAGCAAAGGGAATTACAAGAAGGAAAAGTTTAAACCGAGATATATTGGACCTTATTACATTATTCGTAAGGTAGGAGGAGATGGAAAAGAGATATGATTGGTAGGTGAGATTACATGCTTTGATAATAAAGGAAACCCCCGAGATCCTCACAAGACCCTATGTGATTAGTTGAACATTCGAGGACGAATGTTCTATAGGGGGGAAGGATGTTATATCCCGTATTTTGGTACATTGGGATAATCCGAGTTAGTCATGATAAGTTAAGGATAAGGTTGTAATTTCTTTCGATTTTGTTAAAAGTGCATAAGTTGCATATTCATCTTCTCATTGGCATGGAGTGTTAAGGGTAAAATTGGAATAAGGAAAATTTGGGGTCAAAAGTGAATATTGGAAAGTCGGTAAATCATGAAAATTGGCCATGTTGGCCATGTGGCTTCGAAATGGTCCCCACACATTTGTGGCCAAATTCAATTGGTCCAACCCATGTGTGGGCCATGGACACATGGATGAATTGCATATGCATATATTAGATGAGAATTAAGACTAGTCATCATTTTATAACCTTGGAAGCTTGGAGAGAAATGGAGAAAAAGAGAGGAGGGGCTGTTCGATTGGGGCTGGCCGAAATTGGCCATGGAGAATTCATCACAAAAAAATATTTTCTCCTAGGTTTTAAACTCATTGGAAGGTCCTAAACAACATGAAGTGGTTGTTGGAGCAAGCAAATCCTTGTGTTATAACCCGTATATTGTACGTTTGGAAATTCCAAAGTCGTCGTGGAAAGTTAAGGGCGAGACCATTTTCAGAAATTATCTTAATGAACGAGTTGTTATAAATATTATTTATGACTATTATTAGTATGAAAATATTGTGAAAGGTTAAGGGCAAAAAGAGAAATTCGCAAAATGGGCCGTGGAAATAATGTGGAAGCCTAGGGGCAAAATGGTAATATGGAGGAAGGTCGAGGGGCAAAACGGGAATTGCACAAAAGGGTTCAAGAATGTTCCAAAAAGGGCCCTATTGGCCATGTGACAAAAAGAAATAAAAAGAAAAGGAAAGAAAATAATAATAAGATGACAAAATTAAGTCATCCTTTCTAGAGAATTTAAGGAAAAATCTAGAGAGAGGCATGTGCCTCTCACATGATTATGGAAATTATATATATGAGAGAAGACTTCATTTTAGTTCAAGAAATTGGAGAGAAAGAATGAACAAAAAAAAAAAAAAAAAAGGGGGAGAAAGAAGAGGAATTCGGCCAAGAGGGAGCAAATTTGCTCCCTTGAAAGGTTGCTCCAAAAATTTGTTTCTTCATGCATTTCCACTAATTTGGAGGTCCTCTTCAACATGGTATGGTTGTTGAAGCAAGAATCTCTCTTCGTTGCAAGCGGACAACTTAGCCAAGTTGAGGAATTGAGAAGAAAAGGTAAGAATTCAATCTTCCTTTCCATGTTATGGATGCGTTTGAATGTTGTGGAATGTAGAAAGGAGTAAAATCCATGGAAATATGGAAGTTTGCATGATGAATGTATATGTATGCATGTGGCCGAATGGGATAGGGATGTGAAACAATTGGATTGAATTCATGTAGTAGTTTGATTGTTGTTGTGTTATGAATTCCTTGATGAAAAATGCATGGAAATCATAAATTTAGTGTGTTAGGTGCATGGTGGCCGTGTGTAGATGTGTATGGCCGAATGTATATGCATGTGTGCGTAGAAGAATGAGTCAATTTTATTTGTGATATTAATTGTATTGTGGTGGCCTTGCGGTGTAAATGGGAGAATGCTAGCCAAAATTTGCATGAAGATTTGTTATTGAGTTGTTGTAGGAAGATTAGTGAATTTATGGTAGATTTATGTAATTATGAAAATGAGTTGTTAAGGTGCCAATTATGATGATTGTTGATGAACTTGGAAGACGGAAACGTGTTATGAATAAGTATGCTAAAGATAAAAAGCTTTGGATGAATTATGGCTTTGATGGGAAGTTTGTATATTTTGTATATCTTGTGAATATTTTGTGAAAATGATATGAAATGATTTAGAATTGTATGGGAATGATCTTGATTAGTAAATGGATATGAGAATATTGGTATTGAGTTGGAAATATGAAGTTAGAATGAAAAGCTATTGCACTATGTTGGAAAGAAGACTAGTTATGCTATATGGTGTTTCATAATGATTGTTTGTGTTGTTGGGTTGTTATTGTGGATATTGTTATGTCTCGTATCTTTACATTGGGACATTATAAAGCTAAGTGCGACAAGTTAAAGTCAAAGTTGTTTTAGGGTTCCGTATAAGGGTTTTACCTCCCGATTTCGTTCCGATGCACAAGTTGCCTAGGGATTTCGTTTGGTATAAGAACATTATTGTAGAATAAGGAGTAATTGACCAATATTAGATGACTAAGTGAGATTAAGAGCCTAATTGTATCATTAGTGAGCTAAGTGGCCG
>NW_026716699.1:0-21544 GCF_029784015.1 Lycium ferocissimum
GGGATTTGTGAGCACTCCTCGCCCGGGAGGTGTTTTGATTATTTTTTTGGTACATATTTGTATATTCACATTTTGGGCAATGGTCGTGGATCCCCGTCCCGTCTATATGTTTAGTATTCCATTAGAGGCTCGTAGTCACGTATGTGTGGGTAGCGTGGCCCCATGGCCTCCACGTATATGTGTTACACCTTGCATTTTGAGTCTTTGGATATTCCGAGACAATGGCGGAACGTTTAGGGCAAGATTATTTTTCGGTTTCGTCGTAATGCGTAAGTCGTTGGAAAATATTATTAGTGTGGAAATATTGCTAAAGACTAAGGACAAAAAGGGAAATTTGCAAAATGGCATTACTACGGGAATATTTGAAAAGGTTGTGGCAAAAATGGTCATTTCACGGTTTCAAGAAAATTCCAAAAGAGGCCACATTGGCCATGTGAAGAAAATGGCATGGAAAAAGGATGACTAAATAATAAGTCATCTTTTAAGAAAATAATAGCAAGAAAATTCTAGAGAAATAAAAAGGAAAAAGAAGGAAAATTCTAGAGTAGGCATGTGCCCTCACATGCTTGCCATATATATATATATATATATATATAAGTTGTCATCTTTAATTAAGAGAATGAAAGAAAGAAAGAAAGCAAGAGAAAAAAAGTGATGGAGAGATACGGGTGGCCGTCGAAACTTTCCCCTCCAATTTGATCCCAAAAAATTTGTTTCTTTATGTTTTCATGCTAATCAAGGCCCCTGCCGATACGGAACGGTTGTTGGAATGAGAAGCCCCTCCGTTGGTTGCTATGGACACCCTTAGCCGTGGAAGAAGTGAAAGAAAAAGGTATGAATTCAATTTCTTCTTACGAAGGCGGATGATCATGGTGAGTATTGGTGAGCGTAGAAAGGGATGAAATATGCGAAAATATGCGTGTATACAGGTGTGTTTGTGTATGTAGTATGCAGAGATGGTGAATTAATCGTATTTAGTATGTTTTCAGGTTGTTGTAACGGGTTGAAACTAATGAAATCTGCGGAAATACCGAGCGGGTATTTGTGCCGCGCATGTTGCGCGCGTAGCCGTGAGCATGTTGTATGAAATAGATAAGGAATTAAGTCTATGTAGTAATTTGATTGTTATGTTATGGACAAGACTTTTAATTTCCGGTTGGTTGTAAATGATTTTGTCTCAATATTCTAAGCGTTAGTTATAAGACTTTTAATTTCCGGTTTTGTTGATTTTGTCTCAACGCATTAGTCGTATTTTTAAGCCCGTCTTTGTCGTATATGAAGGGTAAGATTGGAATAAGGAAAAATTAGAGAATGAAAGTTGGAAAGAAAAATTTGGACCAAAAGACGACTCATGGAAAGTTGGCCATTATTTGCAAATGGCCCTAGGTGGCCGGCCATATATGTAGCGTGTGTGGCCATATGGCCAAGTGTTTAATTTACATATGTAGTCCAAGATGACTAAGTAGTCATCTTTACCACTTTGTTGCCTTAAGAAAAATCAAGAAACATGGAGAAAGATGAAGAGAGGAGAAACGCCAAGAAAGAAAAAAATGGGAGACCAAAATTGACCATGGAAAAATTATTTCCTTCTTGTTTTCCTACTAATTGGAGGGTGCTTAGTAACGTGGAGTTGTTGTTTTGCGTTGGATTGTTCGTTTTCATCCTTGGCCAACTTTGAACAAGTTGAGGAATTGTGAAGAAAGGTAAGTTGTAATCTTGTTTTATGAGTTATGGAAGGCTTATGTGTATTGTAGTATGTTAATATGGATGAAATTTATGAAAATATGGATGTTAGAGTTGAGTTGTGAAAGTTGAAGGTTGGCCGTTTGTTGTGTGTGTTGTGTGATGATAGTGAACTAATTGAATTTAGCATGTTTGTGTGTTGTTGTGATGTGAAGAAATGAATGAAAACTCATGAAATATGTTGGGTTGAAGTTGGGCCGTGTGTAGTGTGATTGAGGCCGTGTGTGTGTGGTTGTGTAGTAGTGAAGAATTAAGTGTGTTTAGCATGATTGCATGTTGTTTTTAGTGTGTGAAAATGGATGAAAATTATGGAATGTGTGTGTTGTAGTGTTGACCGAAAAATGGGCTGATTTGGGGCAAGTATGTGGGACTAATGTGATGTAGTATTTTGGTTGTCGTCGTTGCGAATTCTACAATGTGAAATGAAGGTTTAATGACTTATGTTGGTGTTGCAATTGTTGTGGGCTGTTTTGAAAGTCAATATGATCTTAATATGTTTCCTTATATTTATGAAGGTAATTTGGTAATGTAGGGAATTGTTGGCGTAGTATGAGAATTTGAAAGAAAGAAACGCATTATTGTCGTATTCATTAAGTTGGAAGGTTTCGGGTTTCATAGCATATTGTTGGGATTGTCTTGAATACTTTGTGGATTGTTCGGAATGTTCTTAAATCTTGTTTGGATGGTTGTTGGTTTGGTTGTTGTTGATATTAGCCGAGTTGAAATCTCGGGGTTGGTGAATATATAGGGGAAATCTTTGCCCAATTTTTGGTAGAAAAAGTAATGGTTTGGAATTGGATTCTTTAGCGCGTATGACTAATGTTCGATGCCTCTCGATGTTATTGTAGATTTTGAGTGACCGAGGTTTGAGTTTGGATTAGCCTAGGAAGCAAGCCGTGGTATGTGAAGCTTACCCTTCTCTTTTTGGCATGTCTTAGACGGAATTAAGGTATAACATGATATGTACCTCGGGGAAATTCCATTCGTAAATCTCGAATATATTTGTGAATCGTATTTGCTTGTCTTGTTGGCATCCTTAGTATGGTCAAGTTATGGTTTGTATGTCTTCGATATGGTTGAGTTTGGAATATTGTGTAAGCAATTCGTATAAGTTCCTTGATGTTCGTATCTTTAACGCGGTTGAGTTATGGCCCTTATGTCTTTTGTAGGATTAAACTTTTAAGGCTTCAAAAGAGTTCTATTTTCAAAGAATCTTGTTTTCAAAAGAGACTCGTTTTAAAACGACCTTGAAACTACGAACGTCCGTAACTTTTGCATACGACCTCGAAACGCCCCAAAACATAATATGTAAGTTCCTAAGGCATCACTCTCCCCTACCCCTCGTAGTCGGGCTCGGACGGGGGTCGGCACCCGTCCGTGGGGCCCGCGGCCTTTCTATGCTACCTTTATGGAGTTTTCGAAAAATTTAATATTTTCTTTATTATGACTATTTATTTATGTATTTGTCGAGTTGGAAATAAGGATTTTATGTCCATTATTTTGATACATAATTGTGGTTTCTAAAATTCGGTTTGACATATTCCCGAGCGAAATTCGGAAGAAAACTTGATTTGACTACGGTTTTGGATTTTCAAAAAGAGGGTTCGTTTTGATCATTCGGTTGAGTCTGTGATGATGTCTGACATGCGTGTGGTTACTTACGATCTGTTCGTGCGTTACGTCTGTTACCTCTTTCACCGGATCCCGGGCCGGTATATGATCGTCTGCGCTATGATATATTACGAGTTATCTTGTGTTACGGTTCCGAGACCTCGCCATAGGGCGGGTTCCGTTTATGAAGTTATCTTTGTGATATGGCTTATGATGTGTTGTGATGATGTGTTGTGTTCGGGGATACGGAGATTTGAAATCTTACGGAGTTATCTTGTGTTGTGGCGCCATATAGGGTGGCGACCACGTTCGTCCGTCGGGTCCTATGGACCGCATTTGATATGTGATGATGTGTGATGAGTTTGTTCCCCGATGATGAGTTTGATCACCGATGATGAGCGGATCCACATCGGTTACTGTCATTCCATATGACGGATTACGATGCGTTCGGTATGAGTATGCATGATTTGTGTGTCGGATGTAAGTACTTAGATAGTTGGGTTATTACGACTTCACTTTCGTACTTCCTACTTTAGTTATGACCTCGTTTGATGTATGCTATGCTTTACATGCTCGGTACATATTTCGTGCGACCCCTTTCTTCGGGGGGCTGCGTTTCATGCCACGCGAGTACCCACGGATGAGTCGGTGATGCTAGCAAGAAGATGCTCCGAAACGGATTGGCGAGCTCCATTTCTCCCGAGTCTTCTTAGAGGTCGAGTGCTTTGTATGGTGTTCGGTTATGATAGAGACTTTGCGGACGTGTCGAGTGTATGATATGTCGGGTCTGTTTTGTAAGCGGCTACGTAAGCCGGTGTGTTTGTATGCATTATGCTACCGATGTGTTTGGCAAGCGGCTATATAAGCCGAAGTGCTGTTGTGCCTCATATTATAGATTTTATACTATTGCAAATTTTATTTGGCTTGAAAAAAAAACGAAAGGCATGTTTGTTTTCTGAAAAATTTTCATTACGTGCGTATGTTATGTTTTGTGGGCCCAGGTTGGGTATGGTCATTACGATAGTCAGCGGGTTCGCTCGGCCCTAGGTAAGGGTCGGGTGCCCATCACACCCTATCGGAAATTGGGGTGTGACAGATTGCTTGGAATGTTCTTAAATCGTGTGTAAATGGTTGCGGATTAGTAATGAATATGTGAGCATTGGAGTTAAATTGAATGTAAGTAGTGTGTCATGGAATTGTAAGAAAAAAGATTGGGAATGTTGGAATGTATTTTGGGTTGAATATTGGCATTTTTGATGATAGTTTGGCCGGGTTGAATTCCGGATGGTTGTTGATTAAAGTTAGCCGAGTGAGAATCTCGGGGATGTCGTATTCTGAGAGGAAATCTTGTTTATGCTTATAAGTGAACTTGCATGGAAAATTAAGGCGAAAACAAGTCGATGAATCTAATGATCATATGGATCCTTTTGAATGTAGATAAGCAAGTTGGGATGAACAAGTGTAGCTAGCAAGGATGCACGGGTATGTGAGGCTTATTTTTCTTTTATGGCATGTCCTAGAGCCAATAGGATATGATATAATATGTATTTGAGGTAACTCCGCTCTTGACTTCTGAGTCTAAGCTATGATTCTGATTTATGTTATATATATACAAGCGTGTCATGTATTTAAGCTTTAGTGTGTTCGATAGATGAGTAAGTATGAAAAGGTCTTGTACCGAAAAGAGTTATAAGTACGAATGACTGTATGTTATCTTGATTTTGTGCAACAGTGGGCCCACAATCCTCGATACCTCCCTTATGTACGTACGTACGGAAGGTATGTTTATCACTTCGTGCGCTCCGTAAGTTAAATGTTCCGGACGTACGTGTATGATCCGGATTTGTCGTATATGTCCGCTTCGATATAATATGCTTCGACCACCCGAGGTGATACGAATAAGGAAAAAAAATAGAATGAAAGTTGGAAAAATTTGGGACCAAAAGTGAATTATGGAAAGTTGGCGCAAGATCGAAATACCGGATTCACATTGTTTAATTTACTACGTAGTCCAAGGACTAAGTGTATCTTTCAGTAAATAAGAAAGTGTAACGGAGGTGCCGTTTGAGTTGGGCATCGTGCATATGAGGTATGATTTATTATTTGTGTACCGTTGAGGATGTTTGATTTGGAACCCGCATTGGGGAGGGCGGGCGCCCCTCACTCCGGAGGGCCGGCTCGATATATGATACGATATGATATGATATGAGGGCCGGGATGTATATATGGATTAGCCGTTTAGGTACTCTGCATGTTACGTTACTCGCATATGAATCTCGATTTGCGGTAGTATTACGTACGTCCGTATTTCTCGTGCGGCAGTATGATAATAGTACGTATGATCTGCGTCGAACGCTCTCGTATCCCGATTGGATCTGGTTACGTGTCTATATACTGTCCGACAATCCGTTTGATATCTTCTAGATTACGATAAAAAGAGAATGGGATATGGGTTTGTCCGATATACTCCTCGACTATGTTTACGACTAAGGTCACGTCCGCATTTACCGTATTGGTACTAGTCAGTCCTAGATTAATTTTGGTTAGGTTATGTTTATAGTTTTTACAACATTTTCCGAGACCCACGATGCGGCCGCGGTACCAGGAGTTGATGATGTTCGATGGAAGAGCTCCAACTCATGAAGTGAATTATGTCTTCCGTGGTACTAGAGACTTTGTACGACGGTGTGGGTAATAGAATGTCAATGGGCGGCTTCATCGACATGTCGATGTGTGTGTGTAATGAGTTTTTATGTGTAATTACCAAGTTTGTAAGCCTCATTATGTATTTTATAATTTTTCAATGTGAGTTTTGAAAAAAAAAATGTGCAATAAGGGAGTGCAAATCAAGGTCGAGTGCCCATCACGTCCCTCGGAAACTGGGGCGTGACAATATGTATGCGAAATTGTATATATATTATTTTGATAGCCGAAGGGCTTATGTTTATAAAAGTTTGTCACACCCTAATACTGATCAGGGTGTGATGGGCACCCGACCCTTACCTAGGGCCGAGCGAACCCTCCGATCCTTACTACGTAAATTTTTTTTTTTTGAAAACCTTTAAAACAAGTAAACATAAATAGATGACTACTCTTTGTTGCTTTTAAGTCAAATAAAACATGTGCACTGTATATAACTCGTGTCATAATACAAACTAACGACTCCGAAAAGCCATTGACTGCTACGCAAAGTCTCTAACCGTAATCGAAACCCGGCACGTGTGCTATGACTCGACTACACTCCCGGGCCAAATGGAGCTTGCCAATTTCGGAACATCTTCTATCCTGGCTTCTATCCGTCTGGGTGTACCTGCGTGGCATGAACGCAGCCCCCGAAGAAGAGGGGTCAGTACGAGCAATGTACTGAGTATGTAAGACATGAACAGTAATAACATAGTAAAAGCTGTACATATGAGATAGATCATGTGTAAGACGGGATATATCATAGGAAGTCAGTCGTGCATATGGAACATATCACGTAATAACTATAACACATGAGGCATAGTACATAGATTCACAAAGGATAAAGGAGCAACCGTACGTGTGAGTGCCACTCGGTGGCGGAGGCCATGCACGCTTAGCTTTTCTTTTTCTTTTGTGAACACGTGTTTCTTGTTTTTGTACATAGAAAATAGCTTTTCGTAAAATGGTACTTTTTGCTTACGGTAAGATGTACGACGCCCTAATTCATCGGCTCTCCCCCCCCCTCCCCAACGGTGTCCCAAATATATCATAGTATATATATATATATATCCACAAACGTACGCCGCGTACGGCTCTCCCATAACCCCGCGTCCGGGCATCCCGCGTCCGGGATGATAAACTTGGTCCGAATCGGTGGACACGGTTGCTCTCCCATTCCCCACATATACGGTGTATACAAACATACATTCATCAATATCGGGTATTATATACATTATTATATAAACAATTAAATGCATGGGAGCCCAAGGAAAAGCTATAACGCTATCGGAGTGACGTAAGGTCGGTAACCTCCGATTTTATTATGAAATAACCATGGGCGCTTTATCTCACCTTGAAGGAACTAGTAGTAAGGCGAGACAATCAATGGAGGTCAACATTATGAATAAACATGGAGTAGAATCATAGTGTAGCGTTTCATGTACTTTGGAACCTTTAGACATAAGATCATTCTCGTCTTAGTCATCATAGTACCATTCTCATTTTTTTTTTGACATCGTCATAGCCATTGAAAAACATAGCCTTGGCTATTATCGTCATATGCCTTTCTTATTCCTGGCATCATTATTGTCATCATAGAACTGTGGTCGTCGCTTTAGCTAGTAGGACTTTCGATGTTATAAAGCTTGGTTTATAAAGAAAAAAATTGAGTATTTTGGAAAAACAACGGTAAACTTTTTAGAGAAGAAAATCATGCGTTGGGAATTAAGGTTTAGTTAAAACAACTACTAATTTGATACTAGGAACAATAACCAAAAACTTTTATTAGCTATAGCATGAAAATAAGCTTAATGTAACAATAAGAAGAGATTTGGGAATAGTGGGCCCGCCTCGGTCGAATGAGGCGGCGTACACAATTTACGTATAATACATTTCATAATGTTGCTTATGAAAGTCTTAGGATGATCGGGTCGTATTCTTGCAAGTCCTAGGGTGTTTCGACCTTTCTTTCACTATTTAAGCATTTTTGGTTCAATGCCACTGAATGAATAGTAACTAGTTTTCAATCTCGGATTTCTAGAGTTAGGGAAGTCCCCGAGGCGCGAAATCAAGCCTATACGTCTAGGACATGCCAAAGAAAGAAAGTAAAGTCTTACATACCTCTTTCCGCTCCTTCCGCTACTCCAAATCCAAGTTGCAAATCCACCAAAATCTACAAATTGGTCATGTTTATCAAAACTTAATTAGTGGCATTTATAAGTTGATTCTTTAAAATAACACTTGTCTACGAAATTTTGGCAGATTTCCCCTGTAAATACACCGTCCCGAGAATATGGCTCGGCCCAATTCAACAATAACAACCCGAGAATGGAACTCGGCCACAATACCAACAACAATGCCAACAATTCAATTCAATTAGATTCCATTCAATTCATATAACTTTCAAACGATTCTATCAATATACTACTTCATCCACTACTTTACAATTTCAACAAAAGCAATAACAACTTAATTCTTTCTTCCGAATTCACATACTTCGTCAACAATTCCATACGTTCACATTATCATTTCCATTAATACAAGAAACTATGTTAAATCACATAACGTTCCAAATCAGTCCGCTACACTTACTCACTTCAATTTAAATCGTCAAACACTCATTTTCATCATAGAATCTACACTATAATCAACCAAGAACACTAAATCAATTTAATTCGTTCTTCCTTCACCACTAACCATGCTCACGGCTACAACATCAACATCCTCATTTCATGCTTTTCATTCATTTCAATACATTACAACATGTTCCAACGTCCATAACACAACAATTCAAATATGCTAAATAAAGTAGTTCTTCACTCCTATATACATCACATACACACGGCCACTATTCCATCATACATGTTTTCATGTTTTTTTTTTTTTTTCATCCATTTCCATCTACTACAACATTCACAATCACCATAAAACATGTAAAGAATATTGAATCATACCTTCTCTCTTCATATCCTTCTTCGGCTAAGCTTCTCTCATGACTTCAACGAACGATTTTCTCGCTCCAACAACTACTCCATGTCGTAGAGGATACTCTAATTAGTAGAGAATAATTTTTGAAGAAAAATTTCCAAGGTTTCTTAATGGACTTGCCTTGGCCGAATGGCCTAGGAGACTTTTCTCCTTCTTTTCTTCTTTTCTTGTCTCTTAAAATTCTCTAGAGTTTTTCATGAAAATTATGACTAATGAGTCATATATATATATCATCCTCCACTTCTACTTATTTATGTTTAGGCCCCTCAATTTTGGTCACATATTCCCTTTCTAGACTTTTCCTACTTTTTCTTGATTTTTCTTTTTCTTTTTCTTACTTGGTCAAAGATGACCAAGTGTCTTCTTTTGCACACTTTGGCCCTTCAAGAATTTTCTTGAACCTTTGTGAAGTTACCATTTTACCCCTCGACTTTTCTCAATATTACCATTTTGTCCCTAACCTTCCGCATTATTTCCACGGCCCATTTTCCGAATTCTCTTCTTGCCCTTAGCCTTTCTCAATATTTTCCATACTACCATTGTCCAAATAATATTCCTAACAACTCGCACCCTAAAATTATTTTAGGACATAGCCTTGTCCTTAACTTCTCGCCATTGTCTCGCAAAGATCCGAACGTACAAAGTACGGGCTATAACATCCTCCCCCCCTTTAGAACATTCGTCCTCGAATGTTCAACTGACCTTATGGCGTCATAATGCTCTGGGAGGGTTCCTTTTATAGTTACTCTTCCCCTTATGCCCGTTCCTTATCCTTCACCTTATTTTCCTCTTAATCGAACTCCTCGGTCTCTCCCCCTTCAAGGGGCTCCTTATATGCCGATAGTCCTTTTATGAAGTCTTGGTTGATACCTTATTCCCCGCCTTCCTTCCAATCCTGCACCTCACATATCGGGAACTCTTTACTTTTCACCCTTTTTCCGGCATCCTGATCTCCGTATTTTCCGGCTGCTCACTCTCTTTCTTTTCCGAATATGGTACACATTTTCATCTCTTTGTATATGTATATACATTTACTATCAACTAACCCACAAGGTACTTTCCAACGCTATTCAAGCCTATCCTAATTCCCGAGCTATGACACACTTCCTGTCTCTTTTCCGGACTAATCCACCTCGTCTTTCGCGTCCTCTTAGGGTCTCTATCCATCCATATATTCTAGTTTTCCTTGGGTTACTCTTAACTGTTCATTTGTCCCTTGTATCTCAATTTGTAGAACTTTTGGTTTTTTTCCCCGGGTCACCCATCCTCGAAATTGCTCTCACCGAGCACGCTTAACCCGAGACTTTGGTGGAATTTGGTACCTTAACACTGATATTTTTGCGTCTACTTCCTCGTATACCTTTTATTACCTGATCAAGGGCAAGTCGAAGTCTCACAGCTTCCGAGGCATTTTCGTAACACGTCCTTTTCTTTATAATTACTATTTTGCCCTTTTTCTCTTCTTAATACTCACTTTCTGCCTGTATATGACTATTTCTGTCCGCGCCCGGCTTAACATAACGGGACAAATATATCCATCCAATCTTATCTCTTTGACTTCCATATCATCCCTCGCCTCTTTTCCGCCGATGTCGGGCGCTTATGAAATCAACGGTGAGTATAAGGAATCTTGTTTCCTATGACTTGGCTCTATCGCACGATCTAACGACGGACGAAAGAAGGTCAATATTTCCTAGATGCCCCGTGACCTCCTCGTTTATAGATGTGGCCGGCTTCATACCCATAAACGGACTCTACGGACACGACTTTGCAGACAACCCTTGGACCGACTCGCTCACCGATACCACTTTGTCACACCCCCCGATCTTGATCGGGGTGTGATGGGCCCGACCCCGTGACCGAGCCGAGCGAACCCGATCCTTACTACGTAAATTTTTTTTTTGAAAACCTTTAAAACAAGTAAACATAAATAGATGATCGAAATACTCTTTTGTTGCTTTTAAGTCAAATAAAACATGTAACGTATATAACTCGTGTCATGATACAATCGACTCCCGGAACCCACGACTGCGTCACGCAAAGTCTCTCTCGTGTAATCGAAATCCTGGCACGTGTGCTATGACTCGACTACACTCCGGACCAAATGGAGCTTGCCAATTTCGGCTGAACATCTTCTATCCCGGCTTATCCGTTCGGTGTACTGCGTGGCATGAACGCAGCCCCCGAAGAAGAGGGGTCAGTACGAGCAATGTACTGAGTATGTAAGACATGAATAGTAATAACATAGTAAAAGCTATACATATGAGATAGATCATGTGTAAGACGGTAACCTGTGCAGAGTAATAACTATATGGAGGCATAGACAGTACCACAGTATAGAGGAGCAACCTGTACGTGTGAGTGCCACTCAGGGCGGAGGCCATGCACGCTTAGCTTTTCTTTTTCTTATTCTGAGCATAGTGTTTCTTGTTTTTGTACATAGAAAACAGATGCTTTTCAGAAAACGGTACTTTTACTTACAGTACAGACGCCGAATTCATCGGCTCTCCCACCCCCCTCCCCAACAGTGTCCCAAATATATCACAGTGTATATATATATATATGTATCACAGAACAGACGCCGCGTACGGCTCTCCCATAAATCCCGCGTCCGGGCATCCCGCGTCCGGGATGATAAGCCACCGAATCGGTGGACACAGTTGCCCTCCCCATTCCCCACATATACAGTGTATACAAATACATTCATCAATATCAGGTATTATATACATTATTATATAAACAATTAAACGGCATGCATGGGAGCCCAAGGAAAAGCTATAACGCTATCGGAGTGACGTAAGGTCGGTAACCTCCGATTTTATTATGAAATAACCATGGGCGCTTTATCTCACCTTGAAGGAACTAGTAGTAAGGCGAGACAATCAATGGAGGTCAACATTATGAATAAACATGGAGTAGAATCATAGTGTAGCGTTTCATGTACTTTGGAACCTTTAGACATAAGATCATTCTCGTCTTAGTCATCATAGTACCATTCTCATTTTTTTGACATCGTCATAGCCATTGAAAAACATAGCCTTGGCTATTATCGTCATATGCCTTTCTTATTCCTGGCATCATTATTGTCATCATAGAACTGTGGTCGTCGCTTTAGCTAGTAGGACTTTCGATGTTATAAAGCTTGGTTTATAAAGAAAAACTGAGTATTTTGGAAAAACACCGGTAAACTTTTTAGAGAAGAAAATCATGCGTTGGGGTCGAAGGTTTAGTTAAAACAACTACTAATTTGATACTAGGAACAATAACCAAAAACTTTTATTAGCTATAGCATGAAAATAAGCTTAATGTAACAATAAGAAGAGATTTGGGAATAGTGGGCCCGCCTCGATCGAATGAGGCGGCGTACACAATTTACGTATAATACATTTCATAATGTTGCTTATGAAAGTCTTAGGATGATCGGGTCGTATTCTTGCAAGTCCTAGGGTGTTTCGACCTTTCTTTCACTATTTAAGCATTTTTGGTTCAATGCCACTGAATGAATAGTAACTAGTTTTCAATCTCGGATTTCTAGAGTTAGGGAAGTCCCCGAGGCGCGAAATCAAGCCTATACGTCTAGGACATGCCAAAGAAAGAAAGTAAAGTCTTACATACCTCTTCCCGCTCCTTCTGCTACTCCAAATCCAAGTTGCAAATCCACCAAAATCTACAAATTGGTCATGTTTACCAAACCTTAGTTAGGGGCATTTATAAGTTGATTCTTTAAAATAACACTTTGTCTCCAAATTTTGGCAGCATTTCCCCTGTAAATACACCGTCCCGAGAATATGGCTCGGCCCAATTCAACAATAACAACCCGAGAATGGAACTCGGCCACAATACCAACAACAATGCCAACAATTCAATTCAATTAGATTCCATTCAATTCATATAACTTTCAAACGATTCTATCAATATACTACTTCATCCACTACTTTACAATTTCAACAAAAGCAATAACAACTTAATTCTTTCTTCCGAATTCACATACTTCGTCAACAATTCCATACGTTCACATTATCATTTCCATTAATACAAGAAACTATGTTAAATCACATAACGTTCCAAATCAGTCCGCTACACTTACTCCTTCAATTTAAATCGTCAAACACTCATTTTCATCATAGAATCTACACTATAATCAACCAAGAACACTAAATCAATTTAATTCGTTCTTCCTTCACCACTAACCATGCTCACGGCTACAACATCAACATCCTCATTTCATGCTTTTCATTCATTTCAATACATTACAACATGTTCCAACGTCCATAACACAACAATTCAAATATGCTAAATAAAGTAGTTCTTCACTCCCTATATACATCACATACACACGGCCACTATTCCATCATACATGTTTTCATGTTTTTTTTTTTCATCCATTTCCATCTACTACAACATTCACAATCACCATAAAACATGTAAAGAATATTGAATCATACCTTCTCCTTCATATCCTTCTTCGGCTAAGCTTCTCTCATGACTTCAACGAACGATTTTCTCGCTCCAACAACTACTCCATGTCGTAGAGGATACTCTAATTAGTAGAGAATAATTTTTGAAGAAAAATTTCCAAGGTTTCTTAATGGACTTGCCTTGGCCGAATGGCCTAGGAGACTTTTCTCCTTCTTTTCTTCTTTTCTTGTCTCTTAAAATTCTCTAGAGTTTTTCATGAAAATTATGACTAATGAGTCATATATATATATCATCCTCCACTTCTACTTATTTATGTTTAGGCCCCTCAATTTTGGTCACATATTCCCTTTCTTCCCTTTCTAGACTTTTCCTCCTTTTTCTTGATTTTTCTTTTCTTTTTCTTACTTGGTCAAAGATGACCAAGTGTCTTCTTTTGCACACTTTGGCCCTTCAAGAATTTTCTTGAACCTTTGTGAAGTTACCATTTTACCCCTCGACTTTTCTCAATATTACCATTTTGTCCCTAACCTTCCGCATTATTTCCACGGCCCATTTTCCGAATTCCTCTTCTTGCCCTTAGCCTTTCTCAATATTTTCCATACTACCATTGTCCACAGCTAATATTCCTAACAACTCGCACCCTAAAATTATTTTAGGACATAGCCTTGTCCTTAACTTCTCGCCATTGTCTCGCAGCATCCGAACGTACAAAGTACGGGCTATAACAGTTATACCCCGTACTTCGTACGTCGGAATATTCTAAGTTGGTTGCGACAAGTTAAGGACAAGGTTGTAAATTTTTCCGATTTTGTTAAAAGTGCATAAGTTGCATGTTCCTCTTTTAATTGGTATGGAATGTTAAGGGTAAGATGGGAATAAGGAAAATAAATTAGAGAATGAAAGTTGGAAAAATTTGGGACCAAAAAATGAATTATGGAAAGTTGGCTATTATTTGAAAATGGCCATGTGTGTGTGTGGGCCATAGGGCCACATGTGGAAATATTGAGTGGGCATAAAAGATGACTAAGTAAGTCATCTTAATCATTTTATCTCCTAGAAAATTTAAGAAGCATCAAGAGAGAGAGAGAAAGAATTGGAAAAAATTTGGAGGAAAATAGGGGCACATGACCGGCCATGTGCCCCCTCTATATATATATATGTGTGTGTGAATAAGCTTACAAGACAATTCATCATTTGGGACTTGGAAAGTTCAAGAGAAATCAAGAAAAAAGAAAAGAAAAGAGAGAGAGAGAGGTTCACCGCCATGGGGGCCGAACACCTTTAAGTGATCATGGAAAAAAATTTCTTCTTCTAGTTTTCTACTAAATGGAAGGTTCTCTACCATATGGAGTAGTTGTTGGAGGAAGATAACCATTTGTTTGGTAAGAAGCAAGCCTAGCCGAGAGTTGAAGGGCATGTGGGATAAGGTATGATTCAATTCTCTTTTGTATGTTTTGTGGATATTTTAGACGTGTTATAATGCATGGAAATGAATAAACTTCATGGAAATATGGATGTTAAAGTCAAGCCTTGGATATTGATGTTGGCCGTGCATGTGTATTGTATGTCTAAGAGTGATGAATCAATTTTAATTTGCATGTTGGTTGTTGTAGTGTGTTGGAATGAATGGAAATCATGAAACTTTGAATGTTGGTGCTTGGCCGTGGATTGTGGTGTGTGTGGCCGTGTAGGGGCTGTTTTGGAGGGAGCTTGGTGAACTAATTTAATGTGGTATTTTGGTTGTTGTTTGTTGTGGATTATGTGATAAAAATAAAGGTATAATGACTTATGTCGAAGTTGTAGTGTTGTGGGCTGTTTTGGAAGTCAATATGGTTCTATTATGTTTTCTTATAATTATGAAGGTAATGTGGTAATGTATGGAACCGTTGACGTAGTTTGTGAAATTGAAAGAAAGAAACGCATTATTGTCGTATTCATTAAGTTGGAAGGTTTCGGGTTTCATAGCATATTGTTTTAATTGTCTTGAATACTTTGTGGATTGTCCGGAATGTTCTTAAATCTTGTTTGGATGGTTGTTGGTTTGGTTGTTGTTGATATTAGCCAAGTTGAATTCTCGGGGTTGGTGAATATATAGGGGAAATGCTGCCCAATTTTGGTAGAAAAAGCAATGGTTTGGAATTGGATCCTTTAGCTATGTGGACTAATGTTCGATGCCTATTGATGTTGTTGTAGATTTTTGAGAAGACGAACTTACGTTTGGATTAGCTTAGGAAGCAAGCCAGGTATGTGAAGCTTACCCCTCTTTTCTTTTTGGCATGTCTTAGACGGAACTAAGGTATGACATGATTTGTGCCTCGGGGAAATTCCATTCGTAAATTTCGAGTATGTTTGTGATTCGTGTTTGCTTTGATGTTGTTGGCATCCTTAGTATGGTCAGGTTATGGTCCGTATGTCTTGGATATGATTGAGTTTGAAATGCTGCGTAAGTGATTCTTATATGTTTCTTGATATTCGTATCCTTAAAGCGGTCGAGTTATGATCCTTACGTCTTTTGTATGCTTAAATCTCCAAGGTTGCAAAAGAGTTATATTTTCAAAAGAGTTTTGTTTCAAAAGAGCTTTGTTTTAAAAGATATATATGCAAAAACGACTCGAAACTACGAACGTCCGTAACTTTTGCATACGACCTCGAAACGCCCCCAAACATAATATGTAAGTTCATAAGGCATCACTCTCCCCTACCCCTCGTAGTCGGGCTCGGACGCGGGTCGGCACCCGTCCGTGGGGCCCGCGGCCTTTCTATGCTACCTTTATGGATTTCTCGAAAAATTTAATATTTTCTTCACTATGATTATTTATTTTTCTGTCGAGTTGGAAATAAGGATTTTATGCCCATGATTTTGATACGTAACAACGGTTTCTGAAGTTCGGTTTGATATGCCCCGAGCGAGATTCGGAGAAAACTTGATTTGACTATGGTTTTGGATTTTCAAAAAGAGGGTTCGTTTTGATCATTCGATTGAGTCTGTGATGATGTCTGATGTGCGTGTGGTTACTTACGATCTGTTCGTGCGTTCTGTGTTACCTCTTTCACCGGATCCCGGGCCGGTATATGATCGTGCGCACTATGATATACTGAGTTATGTCGTGTTACGGTTCGAGACCTCACCATAGGGCGGGTTCCGTTTATGGAGTTATGCTGTGATATGGCTTATGATGTGTTGTGACGATGTGTTGTGTTCGGGGATACGGAGATTTGAAACTTCTGGTGTTATGCTGTGTTGTGGCGCCAGATAGGGTGGCGACCACGTTACGGCGTCACGGTCCATGGACCGTATTTGATATGTGATGATGTATGATGATATGATGAGTTTGATCACCGATGATGAGGCAAATCCCACATCGGTTAATGTCATTCCATGTACGATTATGATGCGTTCGGTATGAGTGTGTATGATTTGTGTGTTAGATGTAAGTACTTGGGTAGTTGGGTTATTACGACTTTACTTTCTCGTACTCCCTACTTTGGTTATGGCCTCGTTTGATGTATGCTATGCTTCACATGCTCGGTACGTATTTCGTATCGACCCCTTTCTTTCTTCGGGGGGGGGCCGCGCTTCATGCCACGCAGTACCCTGGATGAGTAGGTCTTTGTTGAGCAGTAAGATGCTCCCGGTACGGATTGGCGAGCTCCATTTCCTCCGGAGGCTTTGCCGAGTCGAGTGCTTTGTATGGTGTTCGAAGTTATGATAGAGACTTTGCGGACCGTGTCGAGTGTATGATATGTCGGTCTGTTTTTGTAAGCGGCTACGTAAGCCGGTGTGTTTGTATGCATTATGCTACCGATGTGTTTGGCAAGCGGCTATATAAGGCTCCTTTGCACCTATGCCTTATATTACAGCTTTCATACGATTGCAGATTTTATTTGGTTTGAAAAAAAAAAACGAAAGGCATGTTTGTTTTCGGAAAAATTTTCATTTCGTGCGTATGTTATGTTTTGTGGGCCCAGTATGGTTGTGAGTGTTACGTTAGTCAGAGGGTTCGCTCGGCCCTAGGTAAGGGGTCGGGTGCCCATCATACCCTATCGGAAATTAGGATGTGACAATAGGACTTACCTACTTTCCATAGGGACGTTCCACTTCTATTGCGTATTCGCGTACATACATTCATATTCTTGCTCATTTACCTTTTGCATCTATTTTCGTATTCGTATTTGTAACTCCTTTCATGCTCATGCTCATATCATATACATAGCCCTTACATTGGCACTTACATGGTCTTAACATATCCATACTCTAATTGATGTCATATACTTAGCATAGTCGTCCTCATATAGATGTCATATACGTAGCTTATTCGTACTCATATAGATGTCATATACATAGTTTACTATATAAACGTACCCGACCACGAAGGTTCGGTGTTTCACGTACCTGGCCCTACCAAGGCTCAGTGCCTGGCCCTACCAAGGCTCAGGGTTGTTCATACCTGGCCCTACCAAGGCTCAGTGTTATTCGTACCCAACTGCAGTGGTGTGCGCGCATCGCTATATATGGATATACATATTCGTTATATTCTACCCGGCCATATAAGCTCGGTGTTCACAATAGCCTCTCATGGGCACACATACATATATACATATACATATTTATCATATTCTACTCGGCCATATAAGCTCGGGGTTCACAATAGCCTCTCATGGGCGCACATACATACAAGCTCATATCTATCTTTAGCCCTTTTCTATCGTCATTCATTACCTTCTATCCTCAGAGTATCACTCGTCGTATAAGGAACTTAGTACAATCACATCGTTGGAGCATCATTAGCTTAATAGTTTCTCGAGCTAGGATCACTAGAGAGTATCATGAACTCATAAGAAGATGAACATTTGGCCAAAGAACTATGCCTTATGAAAAAAAGGGTTAGCCTTACATACCTTTTCGTGCAACTATTCTATCACTCGTACGATCCTCTTCAAGGCTCGTGTTCTACCTTATTGAAGTGCATACTCATATTAGATACTAGATAGCTTAGAATTCATGACCAATTCTAGAGAAAATCGGACAACATCTCCTTTATTTACACGACTTGCCTCGTATTACACATCAACTCCCAAGCATCAATAACAACATTCACAATATCATCATAATAGCCTTTAGTCATCTACCTTACCCTTACTTCACAATTTACTTCAATTTTCCATATTCATAGTCATAACTCGACAATACGTTCATTCACATACAATGTTGATTTCCATACTCTCAATATCATTTATAATGTGATTATATTCATAAAGCATCAAGAATCATAACTCGTTCCACACATTTACTCAAAAGTGATACTATTCACCCATTCATGACCCATTTCTTATATTCCTATGTAATCCGAGTGTTTCATCTTCCAAATACTTTAAACAACAAGAAAACATCATAAAACTTACCTTAGATGGCGTTGGATCGAACCTCGGGTGCAAATATCTCACTTGAGCAAAACCCTAGATTTTCCCTCACTTAGATTCTTGCTTTGGATGAACTTTAATGGGTTTCTTATACTTGATTCACTTGGTTTGATGAAGTTGATCACTAATTATCTTGAAACTTGTGGGAGAAATGTGGAGAGATGTTTTAGAGAGAAGGGGAGTGAAATGGAAATGAAATGGAATAAAACTTGGATCCCTCATTAAATACAAAATTCTGTCCCGACCAGAATATACGGACCAACATACGGTCCGTATAATTTTCACGGACCGTATCTCTGGACCGTATATTTGGTCCAGTGAGGCATGCCATTCTGGGCTGGACATACGGTCCGTGTATTTTATACGGCCAGTATGTCTGGCCGTATAATGCCCAGTGGTTCCGATCTTGTTTTCGTCCACTCGTTTGATCTCCAATCCTTACGGAACCTTCTTGGCACTTGTCTAACACCTCAATACCAATCTAAGGGATGTTATAACTCTTCTTCATAATCTCTTTAAGTCACCATTAACTCGTTACTCATAAATTCCTTCCGATACTTATCGTAAGCTTTGCCTTCTCTTGGCAATCTTTCTCGTCTAACATCGAATGCCTTTGAAATCTAACTTAAGGTCATCAAACGCTACTTCTTACTTATCGAGACACCATATACTTCATGCTCTTCATTAGCCTATTCACTGTGCATCAACGGAAAATTTTTCCGAGGTGTAACATTCTTCCTCCCTTAAGAACATTCGTCCTCGAATGTTAAGCACTCGGGGATTCTACAAAAATTTCGCTAGAGTTTCCCCTATAATATGGCAATACCATCCTGTCACAACAACCCATAATATCAGTGCCTCACAGGGCCACAACATAATAACAATATAATTTGGCCACACACGACCCAAATACACAAAAGAAAAGCATACATACCTTATGATTTCGACGTCTCATCTTGGCCCTCTTCTAGGGGCTGAAATAGGTGCGGATATTTGGATTTCATGCTTTCTTTCTTCCCATGTCATTTCTTCTCGATTATTATTTCTCCACAAAACTTTAACTAAGGCAACTTCTTTGTTTCTAAGCCTCCGTACTTGCCTATCTAATATGGCAATGGGTTTTTCATCATAAGCTAACTTTTATTTACTTGAACATCATCTAATGGGACGATCCTATTAGGATCTCCAATACATTTACGTAGCATCAAGACATGGAAAACTAGATGGACTGACTCCAAATCAGGAGGTAAATCTAATTCATAAGCTACTTTGCCCATTTTACGCACAACTTCATAAGGCCCAACATACCGGGGACTAAGCTTCCCCTTTTTGCCAAATCTCACAACGCCTTTCATTGGCGACACTTTCAAGAATACCCAATCTTTGACTTGGAAATCTAGGTTCCTCCGACGATTATCCACATTGGACTTTTGACGACTTTGGGCTGCTAACAACCGTTCTTGTATAAGCTTGACTTTCTCTATGGCTTGTTGGACCAATTCCGGCCCTATCAGTTTAGCCTCCCCTGTTTCAAACCACCCAATTGGGGATCTACACTTTTGCCCATATAAGGCTTCATACGGTGCCATTTGAATGCTAGAATGATAGCTATTATTGTAAGCAAATTCAATGAGTGGCAAATGATCATCCCAACTTCCTCCAAAATCTATCATACATGCTCGTAACATATCCTCAAGAGTCTGAATGGTACGTTCAGCTTGTCCATCGATGCAGGATGAAATGCCGTGCTAAGGCTCACATGAGTCCCCAAGCCCTCTTGGAAGGACTTCCAAAATTAGCCATAAAGGAGTGCCTCTATCGGAGATAATAGAATCTTTGGAACACCATGAAGTCGCACTATCTTTTTAACATGAGAGCTTTGCATAATCCTACTGCTACATACGTCGTTAGACGGCGGCAAGAAATGGTGACTTGGTGAGTCTATCCACAATCACCCATATGGAATCATACTTACGTCAAGAATGGGGTAAACCTATAATGAAGTCCATGTTAATCACTTCCCACTTCCAAGTTGGGATTTCTATAGCTTGCAACAATCCGTCCGGCTTTTTGTTATAGCCCGTATTTCATACGTTCGGATATTGCGAGATAGTGGTGAGAAGTTAAGGACAAGACTGGGTTCCAAAAATTATTTTAATGTACAAGTTGGTTTTGAAAATTATTTATGACTATTATTAGTATGGAAATATTGTGAAAGGTTAAGGGCAAAGAGAGAAAGTCGCAAAGGGGCTCTTAAATAATGTAGTAGGGCTAGGGGTAAAATGGTAATATTAAGAAAAGTCGAGGGGCAAAACGGAAATTTTAGAAAAGTTCATGAAAGTTCCAAAGGGGCCATGTTGGCTATGTGAAAAAAAGGGGCATGGATGACAAATAAGTCATCTTATTTGATAGATTTTCTAGAAATTTCAAGAAAGGAAAGAAAGGGATCATGTAGCTATAATTTTATGTGGAAGGACCTATTTATAAATATGGGAAAAATTTGGTGGAAGACTTGTATATATTTATGTAGAAAGTCATCAAATTTTCATAATTTCTCTAGAATTTTCAAGAGAAAGCAAGAACAAGAGAGAGAGGAGCAACTCCCTAGGCCATTCGGCCATATAGAAAATTTCCAAGAAAATTTGCAAAAATTTTTCAAAAATCATTTCCTACCAAGTAA